>NC_136512.1:17728202-17743202 GCF_053919585.1 Euprymna scolopes
TGAATGGAGACCCCACGATATTATTGTAGCCCTTTTGTTAAAACTGTAACGTATTTATCTAAGTAATCTGGTTAATGTAGTGTCATAAAAATATATCTAGTTATTGCGGTTTATCTCCAATATCCTTATAGAAATCTGTGACATATTTCCATTGTATGGACGCCCGGCACAAACGGAAACCCCGCGATATCATTATACTATGTTCAGACAAAGCAGATACTATCCTTGGATTCTTGTCAGAAGACCAAGAAAGTATATTTTAGTTTGACGTACGGCCCAAAAGCGACATCATTTGCTTTTTACATTGCGTGTTTGGTGATCGGGAAATCCTATTTATTAAAAAATAGGTTATAAGGTCATACCATAGTACGGACATTAAATTAGCGTATCTATATAAATATAAATATAAATATAAATTAGGTTAGTTAGAGGCGCCACGGTATTAATATACATGATGATGATGATGATGATGATGATGATGATGATGATGATGATGATGATGATGATGAAAAGTAGAAGAAAAGAAAGAAGAAAAACAAGAACAACAAGACGATAACAGAAGAAGAACAAAAAGAAGAAAAGAAGAACAAAAAGGAAAAAACAAGGAAAAAAACAAGAAGAAGACAACGAAGAAGAAACAGAAGAAAAAAAAGAAAAAGATGAAGAAGACGAAGAAGTTGAAGACGACAAAGGAAATGAAAAAGATAAACAAGTAGAAGAGGATGAGTAGGGGGAGAAAGAGAAATAAGAAAAATAACGATGACGACGAAGAAGAAGAAGAAGAAGAAGAAGAAGAAGAAGAAAAAGAAGAAGAAAAGACACGTTTCTTTTACTTCTGTTTTTATTTATTTTAATCTTCACTCCCTCCCCGCGTTTTCCATTCTCTTTCCCTAACTCTCTCGTCTTCCTCATTTCCGAAAACGATCCGATGAAACTCCATTTGTCTTGGATTGGTTTGTTAATTTGTTTCCGCTTGGATATCCAGGAAACAGTCGCCATTTTTTTTTCGGTATTCTCCGTGCAATGTGCGCCGAGGGACCTGCACGCATGCGTCGTAACGTGCGTGCGTGTGCGCGTTTTGTGAATGGAGAGAAAACACGTTTAAACGGTTGTGTACGGGTGACCTCCTTTTTTCTTGCTCGATCGATAAGAACTGGTATCTGTCACCAAGAGTCAATGGTACTCTAGGAGGTGGCGCGGACTGACGATCTGTCCCAAATTCGAATCCAGTTTATTCCACAAAATGTCATCTTCTCTTCACAATACTCTACCGTACATGCCCAAGAATCGATGGAAATATTTTTTAATGGGTACTTATTCAGATTGGCACTTATCATGCCTTTGTTTAGGCTCAAGAGACAATGGATGCCCCCTGTAAGAATAGCTGCGGCAAGAATTGCACAGTCACCAACCACACCTCTCCTGAATCGGCACTGCTTGAGTCCAGTGGCAAGGAAAAGTGCTAGTCGACTGGAAATAATGCCGAGATAAGCAGAGAGCACATGCAACACCTGGAATCCACAAATGGTAACCCATTTTAGTACTGACCCGGTTCAATGTTGCTTAACTTTGGTGACCTAACAGGGACCGGTGTTTCAATGTAAATTATGCCGTATGACGTGAATTATACCGTATTGGCACGTACAGAGATAGACAAAAATGGAAAAAAAATGTTATATTGTACCTACTTGTTATGGAGTGAAGATTGTATAATCCAAAACTCACAAAAAATTAATCATGTACTTTTTTGTTATTTACGAAAAACAAATTTGCCATTCTTTACCGATAAGTGACAGACGATGACATGTTTATCTTAGGTGACATCAAAAGGGGGAGTTAATCGGTGCATAGTTTGACAGTCTCCACGTGCATTAGGATTGTCTGCCCTTGTTGCCCAATTCGTTTGTTGTAATATGGACGCTTTTTTCACCTTCGTCGAAAAGTAAAATTTAATTTTTTTGAATGACAAAAAATACTTGATAAGTGATTTTTGAAAAGTTTCATCTTCGTGCCGTGACGAGTGCGTACACATACAGACATTTCTATGCCCCCCCTCACCTTACCAAACTTTCACAAAAAACACTCGACTATCTACACCCACTATCTACAATTGTCCCCACTATATGTGCCTAATTCTACGAGGAAAGATTCTTCCCTAGAAATACCCCCGTATGTGGAACACTGTACCATTGGACTGCTTCTCAGTCAATTACAGTATGCTAGCATTC
Source organism: Euprymna scolopes (assembly GCF_053919585.1). Classification (NCBI taxonomy): domain Eukaryota; kingdom Metazoa; phylum Mollusca; class Cephalopoda; order Sepiida; family Sepiolidae; genus Euprymna; species Euprymna scolopes. The sequence continues at coordinate 17,730,431 of NC_136512.1, forward strand.
AAGTCCAATGTAAACAAGTTCTTGTTGAGCTGTCCGCTTAAATAATCCCAATTCTACTCTATATCATTAACGATTACTAAACTACTACCTTAAATTGATTCACCCTTATCCTTTAGCGTCCTTTGGGCCTTAATAAGTTGTGACCCCCTTGTAAAAGAAAAAACTCTGTATTAAATGCCGCCATAAGTGCCAATCTGAATAAGCACCCAAAATTCATTCAAAAACAAAACGAAAAAAACATGTGTAATTTATTTCATTTTATTACTAAACTAGCAGAAAGACCCGGTGTTGCTCGGGATTGAATAGAAATCACAACTATGTACTAATTTTACTATGCCCATAACGCCATATTGTTTTTTTATGTTGTTTTTAGTCGCCCGTTCTGCTCCCCCCTACTATGGTCGAAAGAAGCTGAAATGTTGGAAAATGCCGCTTGTGCGGTTATAAAACTTCTCAGAAGAGATGTTTGGTTGTAAAGGGGTGTTAATGTGATATGCTTCTATAAGGGTGTTAATTTTGATCAAAATCGGACTCTTCCTTTTTTAAATCGGATTTTTTCGATTGTCGATTTTCGATGCTTATTGAGGGCATTCCAATACAAAAACCTGTCTAAGACCCCCACCCCCAAACACATAAAGTACACCTGTGTGAAAATTCAGTAAATTCAGATTTCCTATTCAGTAGCTAGTATGCATGGTTTCAATTTCATTAAAAATCAGAATATACGAATTTGAAGGTTTAAGAAGATCTTGTTCTTCTGATTCACTGGAAGATAAATGCGCGTAAATATTTAGCATATAAAGGATAACGTGGATATTTAGAACCACTTCTATTGTCTTCCCTCTGAGAAGTTAATATACATGATATAATTTTAATCGAAATAAGATAGGAGGGTACTTTAAAAATTCAGGATCACTGTCATTGCGTTCCCATAAATCGTATATATATATATATATATATATATATATATATATATATATATATATATATATATATATATATATGTATATATATATGTATATATATATAAGTATATATATGTATATGTATGCATATATTTATATGTATGTATATATATATATACATATAAATATATGCATACATATAGATATATATATACTTATATATATACACACATATATATATATATATATATATATATATATATATATAATTTGAATTTCATAAAAATAAGATAAATTAAAATTTGTCAGGGGGTTATGTCCTTATAGTTCTCCGCCATACTGAACAAACATAGAAACACACACATTGAGTTCTTGACTGTCGTGCAGGCGGTCGGGTTTCAATCCTGACTTGAGGTAGTTGCCTCTCTAGCCGCACTGATGAAACAGAATGGATGACTATAATGCTCCTCATCTTGAGTTGAGCATAATGAGAAATGATACACGAATTACCATTAGCGTATTAAGCGATGCTCTTTGTGTAAAGAAATCGAGCTTAGGTATTTCAGACGATGTAAAAACATCGTTAATTCACGACTCGCACAGCAACCGCCGATTAGCGTAATGGTTATGAGCCTTGTCATATAGGCGGTCGGGTTTCAATCCTGGCTTGAGGTAGTTGATGAGCTGTACAACAGCGAAACAGTACTGTATGTGGATGACTATATATATATATATATATATATATATATATATATATATATATATATATATATATATATATATATATTAAGGTACATAGAACCTTGGTTATTTGTTCCCCCTGTCGACTAGATACTGAAATTACTAAAATTTAGGAAATTCTAATCGATAATGGCTACCCAGAATTCTTAATTGATAAATGTATTAAATTCTAAATAAACCAATTTAATAAAGATATAACCTTTGGCCCTTCAAATTGTTCGGTATATCATAAGTTGCCATGGGTTGGTGAAAAATGTGTCCCTCTCATTAATCAACTTAAACAGACTATTAACAATTGTTTTCCGGCTGTTCTACCTCGGGTGATTTTCAATACGGAACCTGAATTTTCTTCTTTCAAAAAAGACTGTTTGCCTAACACTAAGCAATATATATAAATTTCAATGTCAGTGTGATGCTGTCTACGTCGGACGAACCAGCGTTCACTTTAAAACAAAAATTGGACAGGAGGTACCTTCACGTTTCCGTAAAAAAATAAAATAAAATAAAATTCTCCGCAATAATTTAGATTCCCCAATTGGACTACATGTATTAGATAATCCAGAATGTGGGTTGGTATATAAGGACGACTTCTTTTTCATTTTATTACGAGGCCGATCGAGTAATCATCTGAAAACTCTCGAATCCGTTTTCATTGCGCGACTCAAGCCCTCTTTCTGCAGACAGAAGAGGTTTGTTAAATAATGTGGTACTTTTTAGTGACTTGTAGACGGATACTATAGTTATGATCCCCATTTTCTTTTTTTCCCGTATATGCGGGATGTGATTCCTCACTCGCGTTGTTTTACGTGTATTTTTTCCTTTAAATGATATTCATTATATATATATATATATATATATATATATATTAGCAAAAGTACCCTTCGTTGACTGGGTTCGGAAGCAGCCTACAGAAAATAGACTCTGATTTATGAAAGTATGATCGGTTATGAAAAGGAAGGGTTGTAAATTTGGGTTGAATTTGGGGTTATCAAAACCAATTTAAATGATATTCATTATATATATATATATATATATATATATATATATATAGGTGACTTTTACAAATAATTTTTTCCACGTGCTCTAATATCTGTGCTACAGGTCCGCTACACACTTTGTCCAACGCAAAACAAGTGTATTCATGCCAGTAAAAATCTTGCGTTCTGGTGGCGATGAAGTTGCTGAAGGCGGTTTTGATATCGCTTACGTTTTTGAAGCATTTCTCATGCAGAATATCGTGGAGATGCTTGAAGAAGTGGTAATCGGTAGGTGAGAGGTCAAGAGAGCGTGACGGATGAGGTAGAGCTTCGTAGCCCAATTCGTTTAACTTCTGAAGGGTTGGTTTATTTTCAGTTGACTAATGCTGGACGTTGTTGTTGAAGTTTCTGATGCATTTCATCCATTTGTTGACAGTAGTTGTCCCCCGTAATGATTTCGCCTGCTTAAAAAAAATGTAATGGGTGAGACACAGATAACTAAACAATCAGCATGCCCTTCTTTTGGTGCAACGCTGACTTCGGGAAATGTCGTGGAGCTTCGTCAGCGTCTAACCACTGAACTGAGCGTCGCCGGTTGTTGTAAAGAACCCACTTTTCATAGCAAGTCATAACCCGGTCAAGAAACGGGTCGTTCTTGTTGCGTAAAAAAAAGAAAGTAACACTACCTGCCGGCATTTCTTTTGGTTGTCGTTCAGGTCGTGAGGCATCCATTTATCAGTATTTTTGTCTTTCCAAGTGGTTGGGAATCGTCTGACTCCGCTACCCTGTTGGAAATAGTCATAACGCTACGTCTAATTCAGAAGCAAGTTCTCAACATGTGTGCGTGGATTGGCTTCGACTAAGGCTCTAAATTGATTGTTGTCAACATTCGATGGACGACTATTACATTCATCATCTTCCTAACTTTCGTCGTCGCCAAAAAATTTCTTAAACCACCATATTTCTGTGCATTCAGTTGTAGTTCCTGGGCCAGACGCTTCCTTGATATTTTGAAATGAAAAATTGTACGAATTTTCTTTTTTTCCATCTTGTATTCAACGTTCTGAAAAGAAGACATAATTGTTTCAAAACGATTGCAATTCAAACAATTACTTTGAGCGAAAAATGTTCTTTAAAATGATATATAAAGTCAAGGTATTATAACGAAAATTTATTTGAAAATACATCATTTGAAATGAAAATTAAAAATTCCACAGGAACCTTCTTGTCAACCTAATATAAAAACTTGAGTGTGTGTGTGTGTGTGTGTGTGTGTGTGCGCGCGCGTGCGTGTGTGTGTAAGAGAAAGACAGAGAGAGGCAGACAGACAGAGACAGAGACAGAGAGAGGGGGTATGCGTTTCTTTTTTAAACAAGCATTATCCTCTTTCCCCAATGGAATGCAAATCTGGCCACATACTCCGTCCAATAGTGAAATTGGAACGGTATATTACGCAATGACTCAACTTGGAGGCGACCCAGACGGCAAGCCGACCAGCACCCCAATAAATCAATCAGTTAGTGCACCGGCTCACAAGAAAACGAAAGTCTTAACGGAATTGCCCGAATCTCAATACGGAAGAAGGTCGACACCGGAAGTCGTGAAAGACATCCGGCTTCAACAGGAAATTAACGGCGCCTGTTAAGTAATGGTGAGATATACACGCGGGGAGCCATTTTGCTCTCATTTATTTTCGTTTTTCTACTTTTCTTTTTTTAAGAGAGATCTTTTTGTTGATAGACGTCCTTAACTTTCTTTTTGCCTTTAGCTTCTTTTCTTTTTTTTTTTTTTTTAAAGAAAAGTGGTGGTAGAAACTGTTTCTCGTTTTAGATGCATCTACATGTATTATAATAATATCGCATTCCTGTTTGTTTGTTTGTTTGTTTGTTGGTTATACACAATTTAATTAATATGTACAAGAGGTACAGTTCCACAAATTAATTTTCATACTGAAAATTTTTATTTCTCCCTCCGCCCCAAAATTTTATACAACATTTTATGAAAATTTTATATAAAAAATGGGGTGGGGTTGGGTCGCTTAGAAACAATGTGGCATGCAGCCACAAGGGAATGGGGGAGGAGAATGGGGGTCGGGCGTAATGCACTTTGTCTTTTTTTTATTATTACACAGGAATAACCACTTATCAAGGCCCGGAGCCCACTCGAGGATAAGGGTCAATGGGTATACATTAGTCAATTATAGCGTAGTAAACATAAGTAGTGGGAATTTTGTAAATTGGATTATTTAGAGGGACGGTTAATTAAGAACTTGTTTACGTTGGACTTGAAGACAATCAGATTGTAGTCAGCTGGAAAGTAGGCAATCGGAAGAGAGTTCCACATGCGTGTAATTCTAAGAAAGAAACTTTATTCATGAAATCTGCATTAAGGTTTAGACACAGATAAAGAGTGTGGGAAATTATTGATAATGGTTGTGGCTAGATGAGTGTTTTTGTGAAAGTTTTTCGATTCCCTGAGCTAGTGTTTCACTCACAATAATATCTCATTCATTCTATCGGCCTAAGCTATTTAAAACATCCCTCCCCATAAATGAACGTTTTTCAAAACATAACAAACATTTTTTTATTATTTACAAACAAGAAAAAAATACAATTACTCATAAACACTTTTATTACAACATGATTTCTATATATATACTATTTATTTCTATATATATATATATATATATGTATACTATTTATATATATATATATATATATATGTATGTATATATATATATATATATACTATTTATTTAAAGAAAATCTCTGCTCAATCCGTAAGCTCATTTGCATTAAATAATATCTATTTTAATAATAAGCTCTACGTTATTAATTGTTTATTGTCATAGAATCGTTTTAATTCTTCTATTTATTTAGAAATATTAGTCAAGATTGATTTATTTAATTTGTTTTTAATTTAATTTATTTTAATTTATTTTCATTTTAATTTATATTTTATTTAATTTATTTTCATTTTAAGTAATATTTTATTTAATTTATTTTTACTTTAATTTATATTTTATTTAATTTATTTTTAATTTATATTTTATTTAATTAATTTATTTTTAATTAAATTTATATTTCATTCAATTTATTTTCACTTTAATTTATATATTATCTAATTTATTTTTAATTTAATCTATATTTTATTTAATTTATTTTTAATTTAATTTATATTTTATTTAATTTATTTTCACTTTAATTTATATTTTATTTAATCTATTTTTAATTTAATTAATATTTTATTTAATTTATTCTCACTTTAATTTATATTTTATTCAATTTATTTTCAATTTAATTTATATTTTATTTTATTTATTCTTAATTTAATTCATATTTTATTCAATTTATTTTCAATTAGTAATAACAAGGGCCATGACAAAAAAAATAATATTTTCATTATTTTGACTCTCGAGTATATATATATAGAAGATACACCTGAAGAAGGTCGGAGATTTAATCGACCGAAACTTTGTAAGAATGACAGCTAAAAGGAGAACAGTTTAGATTAGAGATCCTATTTATTAAAAAGGAGTATAGAAGGTGATACCTATCATAAAAGAATATTCTTTTCATTATTTTGACTCTCGAGTATATATCAGTTATTATCTTATATGCTTTTATACAGAGTGATGTGGTTCTCGATTGATTAACTGTGTCTAACTGTGTTGGATATATATTCAAGAATCAAACCAACGATGAGAATATACTCTTGTCATAGCCCTAGTAATAACTGACAACAGTTGTGTTTAAAACCAGAAGTAAGCTTATTTATTAAAGCTATGAGATCAATTTTCTCTATAAGCTATGAGAGTTACTTCGCGTTTGATTTTCATAGACAACGATGGATGTTTATTATGCTTCCTTGAATCTAACGTGGCATGAAACGTTGAAACAACGGTTATCACAAGATTACCGAAGTTAAGCAACGTTGAGACTCGTCAGTACCACATAGGTGACCATTTAGGAATGCTCGTCGCTGTATCTACCGCACTTGGACGTAGAAATTTCCAGGATGGAATCTGGTAGCGCATGTCATCCACTAGGAGAGATGCACTCTCAGTCTTCGTTAAGACATGCATCTAGGAGAAAGGACACTCTGGTGTAAAACCTGAGGTCTGCTGTGTGCTTTGTCATGTGTCACCGACTGAGATTATCAGTTGCACAAAAAAGTGTGGTTGGTTCGCCACAAAGCTTTCACCACTATAAACAAACAATCTGTGTGGATTTCCGAACAACTTAGTTGTTGTGTCGTACCTTGTTGGAATCAACAGGAGTATCATCATATCTAACATGTGGTCACTTTTCGTTACAAGAATATTTGGTGTATCTTAAACAGTATATGACGAAACCTTCTGACCGGCAATATGTTTCGACCGGGCAACGCCGGGTATATAACGCTGGTGTCTTTATACAAAGTTACGTATGTCTGTCTGTCACGTTTTAGCGTTAAATGTGTAAAGTGGGATTGAGATATCAGCACCCTAGAGGAGAAGGAACTCTGACCTGCAAAAAGTGACTTTGCGTCCCCCTCGGCATTTCTCGGTAAGGGCGCCTCGTGAGATTAGCAATAAACTAATCCCCTTCTCAAAAAGAGAAGGCAAGGCCTGGGAGTGTGGACCTCCTAGAACTACACAGAACTAAATTTCCACCATAAAAATCAACAGAGATCGGATCATTACAGGACTGGTTTAATCTCTGTTGGTTTGGGAGTGGGGGAGGGATAAGTCTAGAACTAGAAAACGATTGGTTGTTTTTTGTTTTTCTTTTACGGCATATCAACCCTTTTCAGGTTATTTAATGCTGAAGCTAATGATTTTGAATAAAAATTTTTAATAGAATATATTTGTTGTTTTCAAGTCGGTTTCTATTTAACCCATAGTTGGGACCCTAACAGGTACTACCACTCCGGATCAGAGTGGACCTGGGAGCAATGGTAATTAAAAGGGTGGCTCCACACTCCCCAAAGCCCACAAGCTGGGGCCTCACCACTGGATATAGTTTAAGGTCATATCCAGGACCAACTAGAAGACGAATAACGATATAGCGTGGCTGACCCAGAAAAAAGACATGCCGGTTGACACCTGAGACCAATGTCAGCGCTAGACAGAAACCAATCATGACTTCAATCTAAACCTTTTAATTAGGCTATTCGGCGTTGCCCGGGATCATAAAAAAACAAATAGATGAAATTATATAATATGTGTGATGTCTTTTTTATTTTTAAATTTCTACCTTTTTCATTCCGACTTTCTTTGCATCTTCCTGTTTTTCCGCATCTCTTTTTCTCCATTTCCTCTTCTTAAAATAATAAACTAGCAGTGGTACCCGGAGTTGCCCGGGGCATGTATGACAAAGAGAATAAACGTAATTGCGTTTGAACACATATAAAAAAAATAATAATTGTGTGACGCTTTCAGCGTCCTAGATTGACTTTTCAGTAAATTACAATAATAAAAAAAAATCATTAAAAAAGGTTTTAATATAAATTATTTCTTTGTTGCGTATGGACTTATTGTACGGTGCTAATTTTTAAATAGTATAATCAAATTAAAATCTAGTTTTCCGAACAGTAAAAGAAAAGATTGTTATGCCCAGCGTTTCGTAAACCGTTTAACATCCAGAAGTGCGTAATGACCGAAACAGTGTGTACGTTTGCAGCGTCCTAAATTCACTTTTCTAAAAACGAGAATATTAGAAAAAAAAAAAATTTACCCCGTTTAAATGCAAAACCTTATCGGAATAAATGTTTTCAAAAATATGTTAAAAATAAAAAAACAAAAAAAACAACAACGAAACGTCCGCCGTAAAGGGGGTGTGGAATGCAGACGCAAAAAATTAACAGTTCTGAGATATCCCTCTAACCCATTCGATCACGGTGACCATTTACTATCTGTCGGCATTATCCAGTTGATTAGCAATAAACTTTTATCTTCTCAAAAAGACGGTAAACACTGAAGAGGGTGAACCTCCTAGGGCTAAACAGATTCGTAGCTCAGATTGATACTTTACCCCAAACAAGGCATATTGTTACTTTACAAAGGAGAGGCTACTATTTGGAAACGTGTTAACATGAGAGTGTGGGGAGTTGAGCAGCGAGATCTCTGTTCACATTACATTAAACTTTTGCAGGTTAGTCATCATTATATCGTATGGATCAGAAGATTACACCCCCCACACACACACACAAACACACACACACTTATCTATATATATATATGACTACTTCATTTAAGCACATAAATTAATACATGAAAATATAATTTATGCGTAAATTTTTAGTATTTACTTTAACAGTGCTCAATACATAGGTAGAGCTAGGTAGTAAGTTATAAAAATTTATATGGCAATGACGAATTCTCAGGAGAATGAAACGCGGAATATTCTGCGTAGCTTAATTGCCATATATATTTTTATAACTTACTATACATATATATATATATATATATATATATATATATATATATATATATACATATATATATAATCCGAGGTTATTGTTTAAGTAATCAATGAAGTTTAATAAGGTGAATACAAGAATGCTTAATATATATAAAGAACTTTTTCGAGTTTTATGAAATTTCACACGACGGTATTTTATGTGCCTGGCAGTGTTCTTAGAGAGGTTTTATATTGAATGTCTTCAATAAGTATCAATAAACGATAATCGAAATAATCCGATGATTTAGCCAAAGTTAACTGCTCATACAGCGTGAAACTAGAAGTGCATTTACTACCACACAAGCCGAAAGGCTCGACATATAAAATCAACAGTAAATTCTTTGATGTCACAGGGGGGAGGGCGCGTTCGAAATGAATGTTTCATAAGGTTACAATTTCACAAAAACGTTCCTGAATTTTTAAAAGGTAATCAATTTAATATTCGTTGGAATGGACAGAACGCGACGGACCATCTTCTTGACAACTTCATTTTTTTTTTTTTAGATATAAAACTAAATTATACCAAATATAAATTTGTCTCTTTTGCGCGTGGAAACTGTGTTCCAAAAATCGTAATCGTTGATTATTGTGGTTAGTAATCTGATAGGCAGATATGTACGGACATGCGTAAATTGGTTTAAACTTGAATTAAGGGCCATACGCACCACCATTCTAGTATCTATCTATCTATCTATCTATCTATCTATCTATCTATCAATCAATCTATCTATCTATTTATCTATTATAGAAAAAGAAACTTTCTGTATGTCTGTATATCTATAAAGCCATTCTCTATGAACTCTAAACCGGGGGGGGGCGATTTTTATGAAATTTCACACGAAGGTAACAAAAAACATAAACAAATTCCTGATGAACCGCTCCCTTAAGTAAGACACTTTATCAAATCTCAACACTAACGTACTGTACACGCAATAACCCTTACCCCTGAGTGCCTTCCAGGCCTTGATAAGTGGTGACCACCTTTAAAAAAAACATAAACAAATTCCTGATGTACCGCCCCCTTAAGTAAGACACTTTATCAAATCTCAACACTAACGTATTGTACACGCAATAACCCTTATCCTTGAGTAGCTTTCAGGCCTTGATAAGTGGTGACCACCTTGTAAAAAAAAAAAAAAAAAACATGAACAAATACCTGATGAACCGCTCCCTTAAGTAAGACACTTTATCAAATCTCAACACTAACGTACTGTAGATGCAATAACCCTTATGCCTGAGTGGCTTCCAGGCCTTGATAAGTGGCGACCACCTTGTTAAAATAAAACAAATTCCTGATGAACCGCTCCCTTAAGTAAGACACTTTATCAAATCTCAATACTAACGTACTGTCGATGCAATAACCTTTATGCCTGAGTGGCTTCCGGGCCTTGATAAGTGGTGACCACCTTATAAAAAAAAAGTATCGATAATCGAAATAATCTGCCGGAAAAAAGAACAACCAAAGTTAACACTTTTATACATCCTAACATCACAAGTGCATTTGAGCAGTTTTATTAATGAATGTTCTTTTTTTGTTTAGCGCACAATTGCAGCATGATACTTGAGTTTTTCATTTGAAACTTTCATTCAAGCCATTATATATAATTTTGCTTTCATAAAATCCACAGTAGGTTCTTTATTGTGGAATAGATTACAATATATTGTGAATTAAGTCATTGCAGGGAGGCATGTGAAGCTTCCTCTCGGTGCACTGCGATGGGCCCCCAACTAGATCAGGCAATCAATCGATTTGATTTAAAAATAGGCAATTTCACCGATTTCGATGACAATAAAAATATGAGAGTAGGAAACATTCGTTGATCATCATTCATTGCCGGGCAACGTCGGGTTTTCCTGCTACTAATTAAATATTAAATTGTTTTTAACGTCATAAGTTGTTCAATCAAAATAAAAAAATAAATTGGTGTTGACCTGTTAATAGAATTTCCAAAGACATTGATAATGCTTGCCTTTCATTCGACTATTTTTTATTATCGCTTATTTTTTATTATGCTTTGGAACATGACTTCAATCATATGACGTCACGCCAACAATGTATAACAATCTGTTATGATGATATATTAAAACCTAATAATTAGAAGGTTCAAAAAGATCACTTGGATCTCAAGGTATTAGTTTCGACTTCCGGTTATGGCGTCCATTTTTATTGTTCGGAAGTTCATTATTACTATCAACACATTATTCTTTATTTCTAAAAGTAGTTAGTATCTCAAATATTAATATAAAATCCGAGACTCGTTCTAAAAGTAAAGTCTGCTATTTTTTTAAAACAAAAAATGTTGAAGAAAAGAGCAGTACCATTCAAACGAGCGACCTTTTTGCGCTTTAGAATATATTATTCTCATATATTAACGAAAGGAGATAAACTCCGTTTTAAAAAAGTGCGCATGAATGATAGACTGACAAAATCTAATATATAAGCGGGTATATGTCTGTTTGTCGGTTTGTCTGTCTCCATATTTTCAAACTCTATCTCCTCTGAAACTAAAAGTCGCAGAGCGGCGCTAGGGATCTCAAACGATTCGATCTTTTACGGGACGTTGTTGATAGGTCTTTAGCCGGTTAAAATTGTTTCTAATGGGTCGAAAATGGGTCAAAACTGAAAAGATTCTTATACATTTTGTACATTCATCTTATTTTATTTTTCATTTTTCATTTTTAATCAGTTATATGAATGTCACGTTGGTGCATGGGTAACGTCACCAACTTTGGATGCTACAGTTTCGGTTTCGATTCTAGCTGATGGCACCTAAATACGTTTGTTTACTCTTGAAATCACGACTCTATAATAATATATACTCATAGAAGTCTGAACGAATTAAAATATAATATTTAATCGTAATTTACGCCCGGGCAAAATGCATTTTTCTCCTATGTTAACGAAATAAGATAAATTCTGTTTAAAAAAAAAAAAACAACTTCGAGCAAATGACAGACGAGCAACATGTCTATTTATATACGATAGATATGTGTGCACATATTCATATCTTTGGTGTATTCTGTTTCTTTTAATGTGACTTGCTGACGGGGGAAATTCCGTTGGATAAAAGAGTCATACAAATTTGGAAAAAAAGCAGCATTGTACATCACCCGCCGGCTTCTACTACTTACAGTTAGCCTTTGTAAGCAAGCCGAGTCTCGAGGGGCGGGCTGATGTGGGCGGCTTTTACGCAAAGTCGTAACGTCTGCGGATTCCATAGGTTTCTGAAAAGGCCTGCATATCTTGAAATTCTATCGGTAGTATTACTAGTAGTGTTTGTGGTTTTATTATTGGCTCACATGGAGCTTTCACACAAGTCAACAAACGATCTGATTGGAAACCTGTGGTGTTCTCTGGAGGCTGAGTGACAACAGGTCTCCCCAGACATCCAATTCTCTCCACCTCCTTCGATAGCATTTGCAAATGAATTTGCATCATCGCAACAGCCACTTACCATTGATTTCTCGCCGGCAGTGACCATTGGTTTATACTGGAATTTGAGTGGCACTAAGCCTCCCCAAAGTCCAACCGAGGTCTGGCTGGCACTCTCTCCTCGGTCGTTCAGTCCTTCTTGACCCTTCTCAGCTCTTTGGTGTCACTTTTTCATTGGGTGGGGGTGCATGATGGGGGTATAGAACTTGTAGATATGCAGCTTCGGCGTTCTTCATTCCCTGTAACGTTTATTCGTTATATTGTCTTCTTGTA
>NC_136512.1:17750702-17780702 GCF_053919585.1 Euprymna scolopes
GCATCAACAACAACAACAACAACAACAACTCACTAGAAGTTCTCACACGGATCATCATGTGTTATTATTCAAAATAACTCGCGGTGTTCCCTGGAGTCTGGATGACTACAAGTCTCTCCAGATTTCCAGTATACCCCGCCTTTTCTGCAAGCCATTGCGAAAACTTTTTACGTTATTGCAACATCCCTTTACGATTGATTTATAGCAGGCAAATTGTTTTTTATTTCTGAAATTGAATAGCAATAAGTCTCTGCAGTGTCCCATTAGTGCTCGTATCCTTCAAGTGGAGGTCTGGTTAGTGCTCTCCTTCCTCGGTTTTCCATCGTAATGACCCATTCAAAAATCAATCGCGGCTGGGGTTGATGTGGTATAGTTTAGTAAAATGTATAATATGTTATTTCTGTTATTAAAAAAAATAATTCAATGGAAACTTAATTGGAATAAAATGAAAACAAACTTTTTGTTACGAAGAAAATACGAATAATAATTAGTTGCTAATTTTTACGAACTTTTTTTAAAAGTAAAATTCCATGCTTTCTTTATGTGAGCCATGATCGGTTTTAAGTAGATATTTACTTACGTCTCATCGGAGGAAGATGTGACACAAGGTCGGAAAAATGGGGAGAGTCATCCGGCGCAACTAAAATAGTAGCACGTTGGTATTTGAAAAGGGTCCAGACAGCCCCGTCTGCATTCCCTAGTATGGACGCCTCAGGCTGTAAGCAATGAACTTACTTGACCTGAAAGACGGGAAGCAAGGCCTGGAATGGCGGACCTCCTAGAACTATCCAGAATCATATCTCAGCGTAACAGTTGTAAGGTCATTCCTTCTTAAAAAATGGCGACAACTACGTAACATTGTGACGAGGACGTATCCTGAACTACAAGTCGCAATTGCGTTCGTACTGAAGATTGATCCTTCAACCTCTAGAAGAGTGTCATTTAGAACTGAACTTTTATAGTACTTTATACGTTAAGCTATATATTTGAAAAAAAAAAGCTTTTAATTTAATTGTTCTAATTAGCTGTAATTTATCGTTTCTGTTTATCGTTATCATCTTCGCTTACTGTATGTTTTCTGCAACTCATTATCGCCTCTATTTTATACGGAAGCTATCGTTCTCGCTTCTATTTCTTCCCCTTATCACCTCCCTCTCTCCCTCTCGTTCTGTTTATTAGCAGTCAAAGGTAATAAAGAAGAAAGCTGAAATAAATACAAATAGTCTATTATGAGAAACAGGAAATAACACCACAGGACTAAATGCTATGTTAACCGTATATTTCGAAAGATAAGTTGAGTGAGACAGAGAGAACGAAGAGATATGAGACGGATCCACAGACGCACGCACAGACGCTCTCTCTCTCTCTCTCTCTCTCTCTCTATATATATATATATATATATATATATATATATATATATATGTCATTCATTAGACGGGCAACTACCTCAAGCCAGGATTGAAACCCGACCGCCTGTACGGCAGTCCAGGCTCCTACCCATTACGCTAATCGGCAGCTGCTGATCGAATCGTGAATAAACAATGTTTTGACATCGTCTGAAATACCTAAGCTCGATTTGTTTACACAAAGAGCATCGCTTTATATGCTAATGGTAATTCGTGTATCACTTCTCAATATGCTCAACTCAAGATGAGGAGCATATATATGCTTCTGGGCGTTCCAAAAGTAACGCTTCCTATAATATATTGCGCCAAAATAGATCAAAGTGCCATATCTTTGTTGCAGAGATAATTACTGCTGGTCGGGAGATTCTAACGTAGTCAAAGAGCCAACATCATTTACTTTATATATATATACATATATATATATACATATATATATATACATATATATATATATAAATTTCATATTAGGAATGCATGAGTTCAGTCACCCTAACAATACAATTTGCAATACCCTTCTGATCCATTCGGTCGGAATAAAAAATTTAGAAAACACTATTTTTGGAACGCCCACCGTGTTTATATATATTATTACTTGGAACATTTGGCTATATAAACATATAACTCAAATCTTTCTAGACAGCTCAATAAGGCAATACTAGAGTTATAAATATTTCTTATAATTCGCCGCTTTACATTCATTTTATTGTTGAGTTAAAGACGTTAGGATTTATTGCCAACACTTGAGTACAATTGTTCAATTGTATCGGCCCAACATGTATGCAGATATATATATATATATATATATATATATATATATATATATATATATGTGTGTGTGTGTGTGTGTGTGTGTGTGTGTGTATTGTGTGTTTGCGTTCGTGTGTGTCAAAAATGTAATCATACTGTCATAGTTATCCAACGTTGTCTGCGCAATAATGATTATATATATATATGTATATGTAGAGAGAGAGAGAGAGAGAGAGAGAGAGAGAGAGAGATAGAGAGAGAGAGAGAGAGAGGATACACAGACAGACAGAAAGAAAAAGAGAGAGCAGAAAGAGACTGACTTGGATTTCGTTTTTATATTCCACTGTCTTTGCAAATCACTTTTTTTATTGAAACAATCTAACACGAGCCAAACGGGTAACCCAACGGGTAACCCAACAGGTGACCCAGCGGGTAACCCAACGGGAAACGTTAATTTCTATTATATTATCAATGTAATAAGTGACTTCCGTCAATAAAATGGCTTCATACTAACCTTAAGCTTTTCTGTTTCGTCCGTTTTCAAATTTGAGCTTTTATTAAAATGTGACCCACTTCCTTGACCTCAACGAGATTTGCCAGATCTATATTTTTTCAGCATGAGCACGTTTAGCGGTGGAATCCTAGCTCATTTATATTGCTCAATGAAAGAGTTATCAGTGGTGTTTTGTTGTCAATTATCTTGCTTCCGTTTTACGTGGAACATTTTTTTTTTCTATTTTGAAGAGTTAGGATTTGGTAAGCAACCAATGATTCTCACCGTATACCGGTACGGTCATTGCTTGTTTGATCATTTGCTCTTGGTAACCGAAGTTTAAATTCCTGAAAGAAGTCCCGTAGTATATCGGTCGAAATGTTGTGGCAATCACAGGCACGATCAAGATACCAGTTTGAGTATAGAAATCATTACCTTCATCTCCAAAACCTGACACGTACATATAATAATAGCGAACCGGGTTCAATCGTCGGTAGAATCATTCTAGGATAAAGACTAAAAAAGATGGCAGTTGATGCCCTCTCGTTTGAAACACTCATCATTATCAGGTAAGAATCAAGAGTAAGTGGAGCAATCGAGAAAAAGGAGTAGCACTCTTCTTTACAAGTTAGAATAAGAACACATGGAAAGGGAACATTCGGGTCGCCCTCGACTGTGGTCAACCACGTTACTTACTTTTATTTCCAGAAAAAAAGGGATTCTTTTAAAACGTCCAAAAATGGACTCTTCAAACATTTTTTTTTCGCAATTGTGTTCTTAATATTAAAAAAAAAAACATGGCAAATGCGTTTAAACTTTCAAGAATTATCACGAACCTTTTACAGTTGTTTCTTTTGCATATGTGTTATTAATTTTAATGTGGGCGTGACGATTGTTAAGTGGTTAGCGACACGAACCGAAAACTGGGTGTTCCAAGTTCGAAACTAGTTCGTTCCACAAAATTACTTTCATTTGGGATATTGGCGACCTTCACGTGGTCCCTCTCGTAACCTACCCAATGTTTTGCTAGACATAATTTAATCTAGAAAAATATCGGGGAAACCAATGGAAGCGATTGAATCTTCGGATTCATACGAAATGATGCTTAAAATGTGATATCCAATTATTTTCTTTCTGGAATGTTGTTTCTTTTTTTTTTTAATTTTTTTTTTCTTTCGTTTTTCTTTCTTTCTTTTCTTTTTTTAAATTGTTCATTTTTTTTTTTTTCATTTTTTTTTCATTTTTTTTTTTTTACTTTCTGGACATTTTCTCTTCGTGAAGATTGTTTGTATTAAAATTCATTCATTCGAGATCCCCATTTTTTGTGAACCGGATCCCCATTTTCGTAAATATTTCGCTGTTTATCAAGTAGAATCCTTTTTAGAATGTCCACGAGTCGATATTATTTCTTTTAATGGATTCCTCCTGTTACTTTTCGTTATTTTCGTGGGCTTCATCAACTCTGCACTGAATTTTGGCATCGCGATTCCTTTTTCCAAATCCATAATTTTCCGCGGAGATTTTTTCGTAGAGTCGCTTTAGCTTTGGGACATCTGGCTTATTCGCTTTCGTTCTGCCTTGAAAGGAAAAAAAAAAAAGAATTGATTGACGTCGTTTACAGGGACGACATAATGGCAGCCACAAAATGCCAGGTATTAGATAAGTGTAGCCTTTTTTTAAAAATAGGCGGGGTCTAATTTCGTAAGAGGGCGTGGTTTCTTGAACGGAAGGGTGGAGTTTCAGGTTTTCTTTTATAAAACATTTTTTTTTTCAATTTAGCTTATTCTTTGTACTCTTTAGCTTTCAATGCGTTTTTATTATCTTTTTGATTTTTTCTGTCACAGCTTGTTTTTATTTTTTATTTCTTATTGTTTAGTCCTAAAACTTTTCATTAATGTTTTTCTTTCGCCTAAAATAATTTTCCTTCTTTTCTTTCTATATTATTTATACTATCTTTCTGTTTTCTTTCTTTCTTTCTTTCTTTATTTTGTAGATTGCATGATTATTTTTCTCTTTTTCTATATTATTTTCTTTCTGGACAGTCCTTTCTTCTTTTTTTTTTCTTTCATTTTTACTTGCTTTTTTTTTCTTAGTGATTTTCTTTCTTTTCTTTTCTTTAAGTCACTCATGTTTTCTCTCTTTCATTCAATTCAATTGTTTACGACATAAAAAATTTATATGTTACACTTCCACCCCAAAAAGAAGGACGTAGTACTTGGGATGACCAAACTCACAAAAATAAAATCCCTAGCCGGTTTGTCTTATAGCAACAGAACAAGTATTAAATCACCCCCCCCCCACACACACACACACTGAAAAAAGGGGGTAGTGCTTGGAATGAAGCATATTGAAAAAAGATTATCTCTGGGAGGTTGGCTGCATGACAAGAGATCAAATCACAAACTGACCTCTACAAAAGGAGGTAATTCATGGGAGGACCTACCTTTACAAAAAGAAGGTAATCCTTGGTAGTATATATCATGATAAAAGAACAGACACTATACTTCCTCCCCAAAAGGATAAAGCAATAACGGCGAGAATGGCAGTATAACGAACAAACATATACTACACTAGGGGAAAGGGAGCCGAGTGTAGAATACGCTTAAATATGATATTTTTATTGGTCCAGGTTTCGTAAATATATTTTTTTAGAGTCGTGATTTCAAAAGTAAAAAAAAAGTATTTGGGTACCTCCAGCGAGAATCGAAATCGTACCATTCAGAGCTGGTAACGTTGCAGCTGTACCAACAGGACACGCACACGAATAGATGATAAAAATAAATTAAAAATAAACTAAGGTGAATGTACAAAATGTGTAACGATTTTTTTTAAAATGTTGACCCATTTTTGACCCCTTCAAAAATTATTTCAACCGGCTAAAATCCCATAAAAGAACGGTCCGTAAAAATTACATTTTTTTTTTTTTTATTATTCAATTTTCACCCCAAACAAGGCACAGTGCCACTTTGAAGCAGGGGGCTACTATTAGGGAATTAATTAGCGGGGTCATTATGAAGGGAGAAGAGTAGAAAGATGTTTGTTAACATTACACTTGAACTTCTGCATATCATTGCAGTTGGGAAAGCAGAATCCCGGAAGGGAGTTCCAAAGACCCGCAGTTCTGGGGAAGAAACTATTGGAGTAAAAGGCTTTCTTGCACCTAGGGATCTCCACTGTAAAGGGATGAGACTTAGTAGCTTGTCGGGTTTGTCGGGGGTAGTTACGTCGGGGAGGTACAAGTGTTTGCAGTTCGTCAGAGCATTCACCATTAAAGTATTTGTAGAACAGGCAGAGGGATGCAACATCTCGTCGATGGGACAGAGGTTGAAGCCCAGATGACAGTTCAGGACCTATCAGGTTTGCGACTCTTTTTTGAACCCTATCCAGGGGCGAGAGACAAGCAGCAGATGCACCAGCCCAGATGTGACAACAGTACTCCATACATGGGCGAATGGTTGCCTTATAGAGGTATAGGATACTGGCAGGCGTAAGTAGTTTTCTAGCACGGTAGAGGGAGCCAACCTTCCTTGCAGCAGCCTTGGCAATGCTATCAATGTATCTATTCCAGTTCATATTCCCTGTAAACGTTAGGCCGAGGAGTTTAAAAGAAGTACCTTCAGGCAATGTGCTCTTGGCCATTGCTATTGGTGGTAGAGAAGGTTTCTTGTAGTTATTGAAGGAAACAAGCTTAGTCTTAGCAGCATTGAATGAGACCAACCATTTTTGTCCCCATTCCACTACGGATTGGAGGTCATCCTCTAGTGTTTCTGCCATTTTCTTGGATATGTGTTCATTTGTTTTCCCCTCATATCTGTTATAGAGAGTGGTGTCATCGGCAAATATACCCATCTCCGAAACAATATTATCAGGGAGGTCGTTTATGAATATCAGGAACAATAGAGGTCCAAGGATAGACCCCTGAGGCACTCCCGCATTTATGTCATATTGTTTGGATGTACGTCCGTCGAGGACAACTTTGATTTTTCTATTACTTAAGAAGGATTTAATTACGTTATGAATTCTTCCAGTGATTCCATATGATCTAATTTTCCTTAGAAGACCATCGTGCCATACCCTGTCAAAAGCCTTAGATATATCAAGGGCCACCGCTCTACCCTCCCCTGTTTTATCCAATGAACGGTATATACGTTCAGAAACTACAGTTAAGATATCTGCTGTTGAACGGGCTTGCCTGAATCCATATTGTTTGTCAGTCAAGAGTTTAGCAGCTGTTAGGTGCTGGACTAGGGCTTTATTAACTAAGGACTCAAATATTTTGGCGAAAAGCGGGAGGAGGCTAATGGGGCGATAATTTAGTGGGTCAGTTCTTTCACCAGAATTCTTGAAGACTGGTACCACAGAGGCGGTTTTCCAGCAGTTGGGAAAACAAGATTCGTTAAGGCATTTATTGTAAAGTTTGGACAGAACTGGAGCAACCTCGGCAGAGCATTTTTTTAATAGCACAGCCGGGATGAGATCTGGTCCACATGCTTTAGAGGTGTCTAGGTTTTTTATAATAGCATGTACCTGAGAAGGGGTGATTTTCATCATTTAGCGTCCCTAATTCTGCTCTGCGACTTTTAGTTTCGGAGATGACATAGTTTCAAAATATGGAGACAGCCAGACTGACAGACATACAGACAAACATATAGCCTTTTATATATTAGATTTTGCCCCAAAAGACGGAAATAATACCTGGGAGGATAGTATTATACTACACTTGAACCCCAACCCAAATAAGAGAACGAAGGTAAGGTGCAGGATGGTGACATAATGATAAAAGGACATATGCTATACTGCACAATTAAAGAAGGCGGTAAAGCTTGGGAGGGAAATCTCACGAGAACAGAAAGAAGGAGAGAGTAATGATTGGGAGAATGGCATCATGAAGAACAAAATTATACAACACTGTATCCCTAAAAGAGGAGGTAAGGACTGGGAAGATATCGCATTAGAATTAATGTAACGATCAAACAAGACCGGATATACGAGGTGCTTTCAATAGGTTTCCATACGTTTTTCGTATGGACATTTTTATTCTAGTCTCATTCGTAGTAATCTCCTCCGGCAGCAATGTACTTGTGCCGTTCCAACAATTTCTAGAAGGTCACATGAAAAACTTCTTGTGTGAATTAGTCAATGACCTTAATCACAGCCTCTTTCATCTCCTCAATTGTCTCATAATGACAACCTCTAAAGTTGTCCTGGAGCTTAAAGAATAACCAAATCTCACAGGAAGCAAAGGTCTGGATTATAGGGAGGATAAGGAACTGTCTTGATGCCATCTTTGTCAAATAGTCTGATCTTCTCTCAGCATCCTTGACATAAACTTTTCGCAAATCGTCTGCATCTTTAGTTCCTCACGAATAATTATGTGTACAGTTTCAATACTGACATCAAATTGTGCACTTATTGTCACTATAGACACACGACCGTCTTTAACTATGAAATTCTTTATTTGGCCAATCGACTCTGCTTCTGAATTCTTTTACTTCTCCCACACCTCTCATTATCGCGCACAGACTCCCCGCTTTCCTTGAATCTCTTATGTCACTCAAAAAATGATGCTTAATTAATGCAAGATGGCTCAAAAGCTGTCTGAAGCATTCCATTCATTTCTGTGGCATTTTTTTCCAAGTTTAAAACACAATTTTATTGCATATCGTTCTTCTAAAGTGTCCTCACGTCCAGATTGCATTTTTGAAATTCAACAGCTGTGACAATCAGGCGTTAGTAGGGTGTATTCCAATTCCTGCTGCACCTGTTTTTTTTAACCTGAAATCATAAAAAATACTCAGTCATCTGATGTATAGCAATAACTGAATTTTCAAGAGTCTACGACAATTTTCAAAGCCTTTACAAAAACGTGTGAAAACTTGTTGAAGACACCTCGTAGATTCGATTGCGTCGTTTGATGTAGCCGCTTTTGCCTTTCGAAAACATTTACTGAAACAAAATTTCCACAATTCGTAAGCCGTAATATTTGTATGATTCTAATTACTGTACTAATCTTGCATTGTTATATTCCAAACATTTCGACCGATGTGATCGGTGAATTTCTTCAGTGACATCTTGCTGCAATACGACAATCTCTGGATAGAGAGCTGGATTAAATACAGGCTTACGTTGGAAATGCCGTATAAATGACAGAGTTCGACAAAAAAATTTACGAATTCAGCAAAAAGCACCCGAAGAAGGTCAGAGTTATGAAAAAATAAAAAATAAAAACACCCATGTATGCACATATGTAGCCATTAATGTTTGTATAAATAAATTTAATATACCTGCTCTATTCACTCATTGAGCACTCTTTGGTAGACACATGTTGTTTCATTGGATGTACTTCTAGGAAACTAAACTCTACTGGCTATATATATATATATATATATATATATATATATATATATATATATGTGTGTGTGTGTGTGTGTGTGTGTGTGTGTGTGCGCGTGTGTGTGTGTGTTGGGACGATTAATCGGAATCGGAATCGGGAATCCAAAAAATCGGATCTTTTTGTGTATGGAAATCGGTAAAAATTTAAGCGTATTTTCCGATGCCAAAACCGATTCCTTTAATTATCTATTTTATTTGATTTTGTTTTTATAAAACGTCTACCATTGCTTGTAGTAATAATAAAATAATAAATATTTACTGATTTAAACTTCCAGTAATACTAAAATCTATAGACCACACCCTCACAAGTGTGTTTTTTACATTTGAGAAAATACACGCACATTTAAGATGTGGTTTTTACAGTAATTGGGACGAAATAACAATTTTATAGTAAAATATTTAGAGATTTATAAAGAATCGGACGGAATTGGTAATTGTATCGAAATCGAGAATTTCGTACAGAATCGGTAATTGTATTGGAATCGGGGAAAATATTGGAATCGTCCCATCACTAATATGTGTGTGTGCGTGTGCGCTTAATCCATAAACGCTCAACTACAGATCACATAACACTGAAAATAACAGGAAATATACTCATACACCCAGGATGGTTTATAACGGATAAAATCTTTGTTTAAATAGATGGATAACGTGTATAATATGTCGGCAACTTGACAGCTGGTTGGTTGTTTTTGTTTTACAGCATATCAACTCTTTTCGGGTTATTTAATGCTGAATTCAGTGATTTTGAAGAATATTTTTTAATAGAATATATTTGTTGTTTTCAAGTCGGTTTCTATTGAACCCATAGTTGGGACCCTAACAGGTACTACCACTCCGGGTCAGAGTGGATCTGGGAATAATGGTAATAAAAGGGTGGATTCACACTCCCCAAAGCCCGCAAGCTGGGGCCTCACCAATGGATATAGTTTAAGGTCGCAACTTGACAGGCAAAATGTTCAGTTAAACATGCCGACATATTTCTATTACTTTTGCACATGCGCAAATTCATTCCTAGTTTGAAGTGGTTTAATTTTATATCTTTCTCATCTAGATGTCGCGTTAGCTCAAAGGGAAGAGAACTCGGCTAGAGTACTTAATGCTTTGGTTTCGATTCTGGCTGATAGCACCTAAGTCATTTTTAAACTTTTGAAATCAATACTATATAAATATCCAATAGGGAATTGTCTCATAATTATAAATAAAAATCTGCATGAATTAAAATATATTTAAGCGTATTTTACAACATACATTATTAGATATTGTCCGTGCTAGTCGACGACCATTATGATCTTTGCAATATTTGTAAAAATAGAATGTTATCACAGCGAAATAAATATTTACAGAGAAGATTATTTATATTATTTTAATAGAAAATAATGTTAGAACACAAACAATAATTAAAAAAATGTATTGACCTCTAGAGACTAACGTATTCTTACATAGAGGTCACTTAAAGTGATGGTGACTTAGGGTAGAGCTTGAAAAACGTATCATTTTTTAGTCAAGGATTGGGAGTGAAAGAGAGAGAACGAGAGAAAGATAGATAGAGAGAGAGAGAGAGAGAGAGAGAGAGAGAGAGAGCAGATCGAGTCAGAGTCGAGAGAGGAAGAAAGACCGTCCACAGACGGTAATGGCTCCCAATAGAGAGGATTAGAATGCGTTACCCTAGAACCAGAGTTGCAGCTTCCAATGGGGGAAACATCGGTAAATAAAGTTGCTGAAAAGAGAACTCGAGATTTGTTGATTCATTGGGATTGATTTTCGTTGCAGTTTTTGCGAGGATCCGTTAAACAAGATCAAAGGCGGTCCAGGTATGTTTTTCTAATTGGCCCGATGTTATAAACCCAAAGAACTATTATTTGTCCGCTTCCGTTTTAAAATGTTACATGTTAAACTGTATCTGTTAATATATCAACACTGTCGTAAGTGTTATACGCGCATCAATTCAACGAACAATAGAAGAACTAGATAGATGAACTCACGTGTATACACATGTCATATACATGACTGTGATACGTATATACAAACGTATATGCACTCTGCATAAAAACATAAGGAAAACATTTTATACTACTAAATTATGCACGAGTTTAGAAACATGTAATAATATATACACATATATACATATAAGCATGTAATAATATATACACCCTTCATGTTATACAGATCCCCCGATAATATTACATGTCAAAAAATAGTTCTTAAGAACTATGTTTAATTAGCATTATTATACTTACTAGATTTCTAAGCAAAAGTTATAGCTGATTGAATTCGAATGAATATTTTATACTAAACTGATTGTAAACTTGTGCTTATTTTTGTATTAAATATTAATCCATATTAATTCCTAACTGTTACCATAACGCTTGATTTGCAGGATCTCATAACAAAGGTCTATACAAAATTAGAGCTAGATTGGTCCAGTAGTTTCCAAATAAATGTGAGAGCAAATGTAATATTGCAGTATCTAATCACACACTCACACACACGCACACGCACACACACACATATATAATATTTTCGCATAATTAAGACGATAAAAACAAAAAAAAATGCATTGTGTATTTTCATATTCTTTACAGTTGTTTCGTGACCACTATTACAATTTCAAATATCACACACACACACACACACACACACACACACACACACACACATACACACACACACACACACACACACACACACACACATATATATATATATATACATGGCTACTTCGTTTAATCAAATAAATTAATACACGAAAGTATAATTCATGCTTAAACTTTAAGTATTTACTTCAACAGTGTTCAATACATATATAGAGCTAGGTAGTAATTTATAAAAATATATATGGCAATTAAGCTACACAGAATATTTCGCGTTATGCCTGACGAATTCTCACAAGAATGAAACGCGGAATATTCTGTGTAGCTTAATTGTCATATATATTTTTATAAATTATATATATATATATATGTGTGTGTGTGTGTGTGTGTGTGTGTGTGTGTGTAATATATAATTTATAAAAATATATATGACAATTATATTTTTATAAATTATATATATATATATATATATATATATATATATATATATATATATATATGACAATTAAGCTACACAGAATATTCATCAATTTTAATGCCAGTGTGATACTGACTATGTGGGTCGTACGTTTCCACGGCTGGGAGTCAGATTGGCACAGCATGCCCCTGCATGTTTTCGAAAGTCCAGAGGGTCTGGAATAAACACATTGCTGAACATATCCGGGCGTTCAGAGAACACTTCCGGGCATTTACAGAGCACATCCGGGCGCTCACCTATTCATGAGTCATCAATTGGTGCGCACTTGTATGACAATAAAAAAATGTGGTGAAGCGTATTCGGATGGCTGTTTTCATATTGTACACAAGGCCCGTTCCAAACAACATCTCAATATTTTGGATGCTGTAACTGTACTAATGCGCAAGCCAGGCAAAAGGAGCTGTCGCATAAATTAGATCTGTTTAAAGAGCTCTGGTTTACCGGGAGGAGAAAAAAAAATGCCTACATTGCGTCTTTAATTCTTTTCCTGCGCTTATTTGCAGGCAAGTTAAATTTTTTTTTTTTTTAAATTTTGTCCCAGGTTCTGAAATCACGGGTTATTCATTCATTTAATTCACCTCGTGTAATTTTATAATTTATTTTTCACCCCTCTCTTCGCCTCCATTTTTCAATTGTGCAATTGTTTTATTTTAATCGCTTCCGACGAGATCTCTTGACAAGGGTCGGACGAAAGGTAACTCGAGGTTCTTTTTTTTATTTTAGTCGAATTGTCTTTTGACTATTTTTAGTGTCTATTTTCTCCCTGCATCGATCTTCCCCCAAATTCTAATAACTCCACTTATCCTTTTAAAAACTGTGACATATATATATATATATATATATATATATATATATATATATATATATATATATATATATATCTGTGTGTGTATGCGCGCGTGTGTGTGTGTGTGTAAACGTGGAATTTATTTATCTAACCAACCATCAGATTAATTGCTATTTTCACCAATATGAGTAAATATTTTAATAGCTATTAGCAGGGCTTATCTCAGATCACGGTTCGGCTGACTTTTACGTCCTCTTTTTGTGTTCTGTTTTGTATTGGTGTTGCCGTACCGTATTTTTGAAAATCTTGAATGAATAGATGACCTTATTTTACTACGTACCTGATTATTATTATTTTTTTTTTTAATATATAAATTTTGGGTTAATTCGGTTTATTTTTCGGTATCTACTGACCTCTATAATGAAGGTATCGTATTTTGCTAGTAGTTAAGTTGAGCAGGACTATATTCATCAAGAGACATTCAGTGGAAATATTTGTAAGAAGAGTACAATATGGTTGGTCCCCAGATAATTACAACATAGTCGTTTTCAATTCCAATGTTCACAAATTCTACACAGTTTCAATCAGCGTTCGTGCTCGCTAAGTTTTCACCGTTGACCTGACAAATTAATTAATCCTTGTTCTTGAGTAACTTTCAGGACTTGATAAGTGGTGACTTATTAGTATAGAAAACCTTAATTCTGAATTTTTTCATATGAGGATTTATTCGTATTATTCGGATTCATCGGACTAGTGTTCTCATCTTGAGTGTGATTTTTCGCAACCTTTCAGTCGATGTAACCTCCGATCTTCATCAGGAATATCCTGTCGAACTTGGGATTGTTTTTGTCGAACTCGTAAGTTTGGACAGAATTTCGAACAGAACCCTTTATTTACTTCACGGGAGTAGCATGTCCTTGTTCCGTCAGACATGATCGGATAGAGGTCCTAAGTAATTTCCAATTGATTCGAAAAAAAAAAGAAAGAAAATGCAGTTGCGAATTACTTAGGGATCTATCCAGTTATGGCTGATGGAACGAAAGCATGCTGCCAGCGTAAGTAAATAAATGGTTCTGTTCGAAATCCCGTCAAAAATCCCGATGTACACCTGAAGAAGGTCGGAGGCTACATCCACCGAAACGTGTGAAAATCGCACTAAAGATAAGAACAGTAACCCGATGAATCAAAATAATATGAAAATGCCGTAGACATCTGAATTAAAAAAAAAACAATGTATTTTGTTCTACATTTGAATAAGGATTATAGACGTAAAGTTAAGTAGGATTAGCTCTCAATTTTAATATTGGTAAAACTTTATAAAAGTGGTGCAAAAGTGTTTTGTTTTGGGGGAGGCCATTTGTTTTACTCGTCGTGGGACAGGTGTCATTCTGTTTATTTAGACGTTTTAGATTTGAATGTGTTAATGGTGTACGCATATCAACCGTAACAACATTAAGTATTATTTGGATCCTTCAGGCTACTGTTCTCATCTTTAGAGTCATTTTCACAAATTTCCGGTCGATAGAACCTCCGACCTTCTTCAGGTGAATCTTGTCGAACTCTCGAATCTTTCTGTCGAACTCGCGAATCTGCACGGAATTTCAAACAAGACCCTTTAGTATGCTCCCTTCTCGTCAGCCATGACCGGGTACAAATCTCAAGTATGAATATGTTTGGTGCAGCTGTCATTAGAGATTTCGTTTCATAGTTTTAGTGCCCTTTTCGTAGTTATGTTTTGTGCGTCTCTCTCTATATAAAAGAGAGGAAGTTAGTTTGATTGTAGCATTGCTAGTAAATAAATATGAACGAGTATAAGAAGGCTTTAGTAATGCAGGGAACCGATTGTTAAAATGATCTGATGTATGGATAAAAACGGACAAACAAAAGCGGGTCTTATAGAGGTTATATATCCATATATTCATCGATACATGAAGATATAGAAAACAAGTTCTACAAGACCTTGTTTTCGTTTGTCCATGTTTGTCTATATGCCATATCATTTGAACACCAGATTCCCTGCATTGCTATAGCCTCATAGTATGGTCTCGGAGCTTATACATAGAATCAATTGACAAAAATGTCCGAGAAACCATGCGTATTATCTCAGGATGTATGAAGTTAACCCTAACCGAATGGTTACCTGTAGTAAGCTCAATCGCGTCACCCCACATAAAGAGAGGAAAGGCAACTCAAAAATTGATTTTAAACATCAGAGACTTCCCAATCCAACAAATATCCAAAAATAAAGAATTTCAACGAGGTTGTTGGTAGTGAGCAACAATTAAAAGCAAGATATTATTTTAATCAATTTAACATGATTAGCATTAGTCATTTAAACAATTACCATTAGTCACGACAATAAATCTACTGTTTCAGTTTAAAAATCTACATCAAGAGACCATGAACAGCCTCAAGAGACCATGAACAGCCTCAGGTCTTAGTCGAGGCCGTACCTTTAACCTTAATTTTGCAGTTCTTGTCGCCGGATAAAATATTTTTAGGCTGTAGCAGTATATTTATTGTCGCGACTAATGGTAATTCTGGTTACCTAAATTTTAAAAAATACTATATATATATATATATATATATATATATATATATATATATATATATATATATATATATATATACTAGCTGGACGAGTGGCGTTGTCTGGTCGTACAATGTCCTTAAACATGATATAACTTATGCAAATTGCGTATGTATTATTATAGAGTCAATCCTCTATTGAATATTTTATATTATGAGGAATAATTTTCCCGGTGGACTAATTCGCAAAACAAATAAAGAAAAATAAATAATAATTATAATGTCGTTTATTAAATTGCGTCCGTGTTTGTTTACGATATCATTGCAGCTGATATTTGGACTTGGCTATCTTAAAAATATTCTACTCTTATGCATAAAATAGAAGAAATTTTACGGGGAAATATTTTGCATTGTACCGGTGTAACATTGGCCGGTGTAACGTAAAATATTTCCCTGTAAAATTTCGTTTTTCATTAGTAAAAAAGAAGAAAGACTATATTTAGGATCGGATTTTTTTCGATTTTCAATTTTGACCGGATGAATTTATGTACGAAACACATCTAAGAACACTGCCAGAAATATAAATTATTATTTTTGTGTTGAATTTGCAAAAGATAGGCTCAGCTGTTTCGGAACATATGTGGAAGGAACTCACACACACACAAGGTGACTTATATATATATATATATATATATATATATATATATATATATATATATATATATATCCCGCATTTTGCTAAATCCTACCCTCTGATGAGAAGAAAAGTATTTCTTCGAAACTCCGGGGATTAAGGACTATCCATTTATTTTGTGCTTCCTTTTTTAAAATTAAATGTTTTTAACTGTTTTTCAAAGTGTTTTTTAACATGTTTTATTAACTACTTGTTTATATATACATATATATATGTGTGTGCTTGTGTGTGTGCGTGTGTGTGTGTGCGAGAAGTGTTGTTAGGGATTGTGCAACCTTGCTTCACAATTATAGAGCTGCGCATTGGATAGTTAGGTTATCACTTTATTCTTAACTCGAATCGATATGGGTATACAAACTGGAAACATATCTGGATTTCTAATGTGTGAGTGACTGTGCGTAAACATGTGTGTTTATGTTATCCTTGCAAGTGAGTGAATGCGCGCGATTGCGTGTATGTGTCGCCATCTTTTTTTTTTTTTTTTTTTAAATTATGTTCCATTCGGTCGGATGAATTTTGAAATCCAATTAACATCAAAGAATATTAATAATACGGAGTCAGTCGTCATTTTTTTTCTTATTTCTAAAATAAATTTTCACTTGTCTTTTTCTATTTTTTGTTGTTGTTTTTGTTTTCTATTAAAAAAAATTAACACAAAAACATAAAACGTTGTTATGAAAACAAAAACATACAAAAAAAACCCAACAAATATTGAAATATTTTTAGCCTATTTCATAAAAATTACAAGCAAAAAATAGATTATCCCGCGTTTGTTCTAAGGGAGGTAATCGTTGCTTTCCGCCATTGGTTTTCTTTTATTTTCTAATATTTTTACAGGATTTTTTTTTTTTTTTTAAATCGGACTTTTATAAGTACGAATGGACAAAAATACCACAATGTGTTCTCTATTTTCCTTGAATTATTGTTATTAGTCTTGAATATATTTTAGAACAGACGGAGAAAAATATAGGTTAGTTAGGCCATCCATAACTATAATATTCCGATGTTCATAAATCGATGCTTGTATGTATGTTCTTTTAGACGAATTAGGAGGTGCCTTCATTAAGTTTCGAAATTTTATTTTTACAGATGTTTAAAATTGTCATAGACTTTTGACAATTCAGTATGTTATTGGTATACGTCTTATGAGATTACTTACCAATTTTTATGGTTTCAGATTCAAATGAACAGCTACAGCAGGGATTGGAATGTATTCTACTAAAGCCTGATTATCACAGCTGGTGAATTTCAAAAATGCAATCTGGACGTGGGGACACTTTAGAAGAACGATATGTAATAAAATTCTGTTTTAAACTTAAACAAAATGTCAAACAAGCGTGTAGAATGCTTCAGACTGTTTTTGGACCACCCTGCACGAATCGAGCATTAGTTTTGGAGTGGGATAAGAGATTTAAGGAAGGTAGTGAGTCTGTGGGGTATAAAGAGAAGTGTGGAAGGAGTAACGACGTTAGAGCACCAGAGTTGATTAGTCAAATACGAACATTTCATGATTAAGGACCGTCGTTTGTCTAGAGAGATAATAAATGCACAGTTTGGTGTCAGTGTGGGAACTGTACAATATCATTCGCGAGTAAAGGAGACCAGAAAGAAAGACGTTATCATGGGTATCACACCCACTATAGTCCAGACGTTGTTTTCTGTACCTTTTTTTTATTCCCTAAGCTCAAGGAAATCATAGGAGGCTGTCATTATAAGACAATTTGAGGAGATGAAAGCGGTTGTTATGATGTTTTCCAGAAGTTATCGCAGTGGTTATAACAAGTGCATTGCAGCCAGAGGAGATTGCTTCCTCATAGATAAATTAATGATGAAGATATAAACAAATAACATAAAAAAATGTATTTAACTTAAGTCCATTTAATCAGCGCGATTTCAAATTGAAATGGGACATTTTTCGTATTATTTGGATCATTGTGTTTTTTTTTGTTACCTGCGACCTTCTCCAGGTGTATCTTGTCGAACTCGAGAATCTGCCATGAATCTCGAACAAAATGAAATTCATGGGGGCAGCATATTTTCGTTCTGTCAGCCATGACCGAAGTAATTGGCAATTTCATTTTTGGTTCGACTGCACTAAGTATTGAACCTTTCACCCCCAGGAATGCAATTTTTGCAATTGAATTTCACTAACTATATCCAATGTGCCACGAGCCCTTGCGAACACTTTTGTTACAAATTTTGAAAGCCTATTTTTATTCTCAGATGTAAATATAACCAGGTATTACTACATGTTATTAATACTATATATATATATATATATTAAATTATATATATACATACATATATATATATATAGATGTATATGCATATTATACAGTAAGTTATACAAATATATATGGCAATTAAGCTACACAGAATATTCCGCGTTTCATCCACGCTAGGATTCTTCAGACTTAGGCATAAGCCTGACGAATCCTATGTATTGAGTATTGTTGAAGTAAACACTTAAAGTTTACGCATGAAATAATACTTATATATATATATATATATATATATATATATATATATATATATATATATATATATATATATATATAAAAGAAAGAAAGATATACTGAAGATGAAGGTTTCCTCCGAAATATATTTTTGAATTCCACTATAAATTACAAACAAAATAAATGTCTGTTTATTTTGTAATAATGCGTTGTTTTGGCTTCAAACGTATCTAATATGTATTTTATTTTATTCAAACTTAACCAGCGCTTCTAAGGAACACACACACACACACACACACACACACACACACACACAGACGCGCGCGCGCACACACATATATATGCGTACACACACACATATTTACTATCTATATATATATGTTATCTATTATTAGAATTAATGGCTCCGCAGAACAAAATGTACTACAGACAGATGAAAATATTATTTAAGATTAAGTTTGAAGACAATGTCCGGCCATATGTTGCTAAACCGACCCGGTGGAAGTTGACCAAATGTGCTACGGAACTCTGACTTATTCGCCATGTTCGCCAGACCTCTCACGTACCGACTTCCACTTTTTCAAGCATCTCGACAACTTTCAGCGTGAGAAATGCTTCAAAAACCTAAACGATACCAAAAACGCCTTTAGCGACTTAATGTCCACCAGAGCGCAAAATGTCTACGTTAATGGCATAAAATACACTTGTTTTACGTTGGCAAACGTGTGTTGATTCTGATGGTGCTTGTTTCGATCGATAAATTTTTGTTTGAACCGAGATATGTTCATCTGAATTTAAACGTTAAAAACCGCAATAATTTCCTTGTTAATCTGATATTTCCAAACTAAGACCAACAATATTATCTAAAAATTTATGTTAACTAAAGAAAATGTTATTCGAACTTAAGATTCTCAGAACAAGAAAATTCTGTTCGAAACATGTTACCGACAGACGTTACATGCTAAAGAATATTCAGTGCTTATTTAGAATTGCACGTCTCTAGGAAAACAAAAATAAGGAAAAATCTTTAAGGTGTGCCTACTGTCATGACATGAATATGTCGGATTCCAAAAGTGAATAATGAAGATAATGCGAATAATAATGACGATAATTATAATAATGATAATAATATTCATCATAATAATAAATAATGCAAATAATAATAATGCAAATAATAATAATGTAAATAATAATTATAATAATAATGTAAATAATAATAATAATAATAATAATAATAAAAATAATAATAATAATGTAAATAATAATTATAATGCAAATAATAATAATAATAATAATAATAATAACAATAATGTAAATAATAATTATAATAATAATGTAAATAATAATAATAATGATAATAATAATAAAGAAAATAATAATAATAATAACTATAATAATAATAAAGTAAATAATAATAATTATAATAATAATGTAAATAATAATAATAATAATAATAATAATAATAATAATAATAATAATAATAATAATAATAATAATATGAGATGGATGAGGATCCATTCTATTATTTATTAGTTTAAAAAAAATTGTCTTTTCTTAACGCTTCCATCAATTACGCACGAATTAACAAGCCGACACGCTTATCTCCCCTTGTCGTCTCTTTCCCACTCCTTTTTTTTTTACGTCGACGCTGCCCCTTTTAACTTCCGTCTCGCACCCAACCCAGATGCCACTTCCTTCATTTTGAAAGTCACAATTTAAGGGTAAAAATATGAAACAGAAAAGAAAAAAAAAAAAACAGAATTAAAAAGATGTTTAGTTATTGTTTAAAAATTTGTTGTTTTTTAATCAAAATGTTTTTAAAGAAATTTTTTTAAATAAAACAAAAAACTATGTCAAGCTAATGTCAGATGGATGAATAATAGAACGACTTGACCTGAGAAAGAGACTTTTTTTTCCTTCCAAACAAGGAGTTAATTGGGTTAGATATTATAAAGTTATTGATATGAATACAGGGGAAATGAGAAGGTGGGGCAGGGGTAGATGGAGGGAATCGAATAAGAGTGAGCTTGATTAAAAACAAAAATAGAATAACAAAAAAGAAAGAAAATATTTTCAAAAGACGATGAAAGAAAAAGAGAGAAAAAA
This sequence comes from Euprymna scolopes, assembly GCF_053919585.1. Classification (NCBI taxonomy): domain Eukaryota; kingdom Metazoa; phylum Mollusca; class Cephalopoda; order Sepiida; family Sepiolidae; genus Euprymna; species Euprymna scolopes. The sequence goes on from NC_136512.1 coordinate 17,771,386, forward strand.
GGCGAAACGAAAAATGAGTGTTAGAAATTTAAAAAAAAAGAAAGAGAAAAAAATGAATTAGCGAAAGAAAGAAAAGGTTAGGAAGGTATGGGGTATTTAGTTTTCTCCCACTGAAAGAAATATAACACCAGGGGGGGGGAAGTGAGACTGAAGAAGTCAGCGCTCCAGAGGAAGGGGGCACTCTGACCTGCAAACAGTTTCGGGGGGGGGGCAGCCCCGTCAGCATTCCCCAGCGAGGGCGCCTCAGGCGATTAGCAATAATCTAACCCCTTCTAACAGAGAGAAGGCAAAGCCTGGGGGGGGGGGAGGTGACCTCCTAGAAATGCACATGAATTTTACACCCACCGCAAAATAAACAAGGATCGGATCATTACAGGAAGGTTCTTATCTCTGCTGATTCTGGGGGGGGGGGGGGGTCAGGGTAAAAATCTCCAGCCGCGGGTAGGATAGGAATGCATGACAGAAAATGGAAAAAGATTAATTATCATCTGCTGCTTACTTAGCGTTACACGAACTACTTTGCTTGTTGATAAACAAATCGAGCACTTTTAAAGTAGTAGTCAAAATCTTATATATAAAACGCTATACGTCTGTCTGTCTCCATATTTTCAAACTCTTTCTTGTTCGAAACTAAAAGTCGCAGAAGGGTGCCAGGGACTTCAAATGATTGGATTTTTTACGAACCGTTCTTTTATAGGTCTTGAGCCGTTTAAAATTGTTTTTAAGGGGTCAACAATTGGTCAAAATTGGAATTGATTTACGATCAGGCAAAGCTAGTGTTTATATAAATAGACATTTGAAGATATTGTTTCCAAGCGCTGATCGCATGGGACAAATAGGATTCCCGACTATCAAATAGAGTGTTTTAGGTTCGATCCTTGGCTCGGGATGGGTGCTAGTCTGACCGCACTGAATATGTAACTGTATAAGAAAAAAGGGAAAAGAAAGAAATCAGGCTGCTGCAAGGAAGGTTGGCTCCCTCTACCGTGCTAGAAAACTACTTACGACTGACAATACCGTGCTAGAAAACTACTTACGCCTGACAGTATCCTGTACCTCTATAAGGCCACCATTCGCCCATGTATGGAGTACTGTTGTCACATCTGGACTGGTGCATCTGCTGCTTGTCTCTCGCTCCTGGACAGGGTTCAAAAAAGAGTCGCCAACCTGATAGGTCCTGAACTGTCATCTAGGCTTCAGCCTCTGTCCCATCGACGAGATTTTGCATCCCTCTGCCTGTTCTACAAATACTTTAATGGTAAATGCTCTGACGAACTGCAAACACTTGTACCTCCCCGACGTAACTACCCCCGACAAACCCGACAAGCTAGTAAGTCTCATCCCTTTACAGTAGAGATCCCTAGGTGCAAGAAAGCCTTTTACTCCAATAGTTTCTTCCCCAGAACTGCAGATCTTTGGAACTCCCTTCCGGGATTCTGCTTCCCAACTGTACTGATATGCAGAAATTCAAGTGTAATGTGAACAAATATCTTTCTACTCATCTCCCTTCATAATGGCCCTGCTAATTAAGTCCCTGATAGTAGCCCCTTGCTTCAAAGTGCCACTGTGCCTTGTTTGTGGTGAAAATTGAATAAAAAAAAAAAAAATAGAAAAAGAAAAAAATGGAAAAAGAAAAAAATGGAAAAAGAAAGAAATAGCGGCAAGTAATAAATGGATAGATAAAGAAGAGAACGGGTAGACGTTTGATAAACAAAAACATTGAATTTAAAGAGAAAGAAAACATGTAAAAAGAAAAACTAACGAAAGAAAGGAAATAAAAAGAAGTGTGAAAGAGTTAGAAAAAAAATGAAAAAGGAATTAACAAAAAATAAAAAATAAAAGTAAAAACGACAAAAAGGGGAGCAGAAAAAAAAACTTTTTAAAAATAATCTATATATCTATAAAAGTGAAAATGTCTGTCTGTCTGTCTGTGTACACTGCCCTAGCAAATAACTCTGTCAATTTTCGGTCTACAGACACAATATTTGATATAAAGTGTATTGAGATTTTGAGAAATCTTTTTAATCAGTTTTCGGCCAAAAATTTGGCTGTGCTTGGGTCAAAGTTAAACGATTTGACCTCTGAAAATTCTACCAAACTCCTCCGCCAATTTTGGGTTTAAACACTTGAAATTTTAAATGTAGGTTACTTGGACATAGATCTAATTTTATAGTTTGACCCTCATCACAGGCAAATTTATGGTCAAACGCCGATTAAAAAGATTTTCCCAAATCTCAATACACCTTATGTCAAATCTCGAGCCTGTAGACTGAAAATTGACAGAGTAGTTTGGTAGAGAAATGTACACACACAGACAGACAGACGCACACAGAGACAATTCACTTTTATAGATACACTAGCATGAGTGCCCGGCGTTTCCCGGGTATTTGGAGGTGTGTGTTGAGCAAAAAAAAAAAAGTGGTAGTAGAAAGGCAGGCTCGAACCCGTACTGCGAAGGAGGAAAAGAACGGGGAAAAAAACGTGACGTCTTTGTTGTTACGACCATCACCAAACCGGAAGTAATGTAGGTTTATATTAAGGCTAGACAATCGAAAAAAGGGGATGACTTTCGAATATATCGGTGAAAAAAAAGCGAACCCTCCCTGTAGAAAATTGCCCAGTTGAGGGTGAAGATATTAATGTTTTTTAGCCAATTTTTCGATATTTGTCGTCCGAAGGGTCGAGTTTCAAACGATACTGATTTTGTGAAAATCCGACGCCTCTGTCGAAAGTTTTAGGCAGACATGCAAACATACATAGATTTATATATTGGTAGCTCAAATTTTCGAACCAAATCGATTAAAAAGCTCGCCCTTTCTCTGAATACCCTTTATGTAAAATTTCATGTTTAGACCTGAAATTGTCTGAGTAATTTGGTAGAGACCGCAGAGGTCAATTTTTTTTAAACTTTGAACCCTATTATTACCCCTGAACATTTATTTGTTTTGGGCTAAAATCAAGTTATTAAGTTAGATCGATGTCCAAGGAACCTATACCTAAATTTTCAATTGTTTATACACAATCTTGGCGGAGGAGTTTGGTAGAGTTTTACGAAATTTCTCTTCCAATCTGGTTTACAGATATGAAACTTCATATATAGTGTATTCGAAACCATGCGAAACTTTACATTTGGGTTTTAGAAACTTTACATTTGGGTTTTAGAAACTTTACATTTGGGTTTTAGAAACTTTACATTTGGGTTTTAGCAGGAGCATACCGGTGCAAAAGTGTGAAAATTAAAAAAATGAAATTTGCTAGGTAAAGGTCGAACGACGGCATTACCAATATGCCTGCGTAACGTAACAACTATTGGATCATGTTTTATTTTTTAGCGTTGCAGCAAACATATCTTCATAGTGCATTCATTAACGTCAAACGAAAAAGTAAATCGTAAGCTAAACGTTTTGGTTTCGATTCTTTGCGATGGCACAGGAATCATTTGTTTAAAAAAAAACGTTTAATATCATTACTATATACTAGGTCCAATATACCGTAATAATAAATACGAAATATGCATTAATCAAAATATAATATTTAAGCGTATTTTACCACCGGGCAATACCGGGCGGCCTGAGGTTGAATCGATTGGTTTCTTTTTTTGTCTAATGAATTATTGTCTATGCACAAATTAAAATATCATATTTAAGCGTATTTTACGACCGAGCGTCCCTGTAAATGATTACCTTTTGTATAATCGGATTATTTAATTTTTAACTCGCGTGAGGATCTTATAATTTTTTTTTTAATTATTATTAACTAGTCTGGGTACCTGGCGTTGCCCGAGTGTTTGGAGGTGTGTGTCGAGCAAAAGAAAAAAAAAATAGTGGTAGTAGGCAAGCAGGCTCGAACCTAATCTATTCTTGACAGTAGAAAGAGAGCACTTTTTAGCAAGATTGCACTGTTGTTGGATTTGGGGAACCGTTTCAAATCTGTTTCTTAAGCTGCGGATCTTGATAGCAGTGTCTTCCCTGTTAGAAGTAACTCTAGTACGACCAGATTTAGGGCCATCACGAAAACTGCCGGTGTTTTTGGTGCTTTTGCACAGTATTTCTTACCGTTTTCTCATCACATTTCAATCTACGGCCGATTCCTCGATTGGATAGACCAGAAAGGTGGAGACTAATGAGCTCCTGACGATCACTAAGAGAAAGTCGTGGCATATGGACTAAATGTTACGTTGTATAACCTGGAACAACAACAACAATTACGCTTAGAGATGCTTTGTTACCTGTTGGTGGATATTTTAAATTTAAGCGAATTTGTTGCTGCGGACTTTCTTTTTACCTCCTCGATCTGAATTTTTTTTTTTTTTTTTTGTAAATTGACGTGAACACTAGAATATTTGAATTAAAAGTCAAATATGAACAAGTAAAATTATAGGGGAATAAAAGGCGAATCATATGAGGTATAGGTTGTGTAAACAGTTACATTAACTTTAGCTTAAATTTGCAATTGTTGAAAAAATGTACAAGTGTGAACTTTTATTTGCCGGCACTGAATATATATATATATATATATATATATATATATATATATATATATATATATATATATATATATATATATATAGGACACACACAGTACAGAGTATACAATAGACCGCAGGTTTTTACATCAGAGAATATATATATATATATATATATATATATGACCTGCGGTCTACTGTATACTCTGTCCTGTGGCAGTTATCTGCACTGACGTAGGTTAGCAGTAATACCACAAAGTATGGCTGGTTCTACACAAAGCCTTCACCACTATAAACAGATCATCTGCATGGATTTCCGAGCAACTTAGTTGTTGTAACTGAACCTCATACGTCGAAACCGATTGGTGAGTCCGTCATATATATATATATATATATATATATATATATATATATATATATACTAGCGAGTACTGTGGAAGGGGACTGATTCATATGTAATGTATTGATGTTAGCATTCTGTAGATATTCAGCGTAAATATAGACGCTCCGATATTATTGGAGCTATTTTGTTAAAACTGAAAAAGTATTCATCCAAGCTAGCAGGGATGCCCGGCGTAAAATATGCTTAAATATGATATTTTAATTCTTGAAGATTTCGTATATATTATTATAGAGTGAATATTCTATCAATTTTTATATATTATAAAGTTGCGATTTCAAAAATATATCTATATACTTGGGTTCATCAGCTTTAATCCAAATTTAATCCCAAACTTTTGAACACACACACGCACACACGCACTCATATATATATATATATATATATATATATATATATATATATATATATATATATATATTACTTTAGTTCTTACAGCTAAAATCGAAATCGAAACCGAGACTTATGAAGAATTTTGGATAAAATTATTTTTTTAAAATAGATCATTGGAGTGCCATTAGCAATAAGCGAAACGAACGCATGAGGAATTCTTGGTAAAATTATTTATAAAAAAATAGATGACTTGAATGCCATCAGCTATAAGCGAAACCGAAACCAAAACTTATGATTGGTTGGTTGTTTTGTTTTACGGCATATCAACCCTTTTCAGGTTATTTAATGCCGAATCTGGTGATTTTGAAGAACGATTTTTTAATATAGTGTTTTTGTTTTTTAAGTCGTATTCTATTTAACCCATAGTTGGGACCCTAACAGGTACTACCGCTCCGGGTCATAGTGAACCTGGGAGCAATGACAATTAAAGGGTGGCTCCACACTCTCTAATGCCTTCAAGCTGGGGCCTCACCATCGGATATAGTTTAAGGTCATATCCAGGACCCCAAAACTTATGAAGAATTCTTGGTAAAATTATTTATTACAAGAAATGGAATAAGAACATAACAAGTAAACGACCCGGATGTAAGCGTGACACAGAAAATAACATACACGCTATCATATTAATGTATAGAAATATATATGAAGGATGTTCCAAAAGTAAAAATTTCCCTTATTTTTACTCAAAAACGTTGAAGAGCTACGAAGACAAGTGTGATACCATTAAAACGAGCGACCATTTGTGTTCCAGTATTTATTTTTCTACATAGACACCACTATTCTCAATACACTTTTATCATCAATTCAATGTCGTATCTTCGCTTCTGACGCACGTCTATAAAAGAAGTGGTTTCCTTAAGGTCTCCCATTGTCAATATCTGCAACAATGAGATGAAACTTTCAAGTCATAATAACAATGCAATTTACAATTCCTTTTGATCCATTCAATGGGGATGAAAAGGTGGCATTACTTTTGATGATGATGATGATATATATATATATATATATATATATATATATATATATATATATATATACTTGCAAAAGTACTCGTCGTTGACTGGGTTCAGAAACAGCCTACAGAAAATGGACTGTCATTTATGAAAGTATGATAGGTTATGAAAAGGAAGGGTTGTAAAGAGATAGCTTCGAATTTGGGGGTATGAAAACCAAAGCAAAATATGATGAAAGTAAAAATAAAATAGATAAACCCCATAATTTATTATACCATACCTGTTCACACTGAAACACTTATCACAATATTCTGTGGATCTATATTAAAAACCTTGTTAAACTTTGTGACATATTTCCATTCTATGGAGGTCAGGCGCGAACGAACACCCCATAATTTTATTATACCATATTTCTTCAAACTGAAACATAATTATCAAAGTATACTTACGCAGATAGATATGAAAAGTCTTTATTAAAGTTTGTGCCTATTTCCATTCTATGGAGGCCAGGCGCGAACGCAGACCACACAATTTTATTATACCATCACTATTTAAGTTAAAACATACTTATCAAAGTATTATGTACATCTATATCAAAAACAATTGTAAGCGTTTTTTTTTTTTTAATTTTTAAATTTTTTATTTCCATACTTTGTGGACCAGGCGCGAACGCAGACCCCACAGTTTTAACCACCGTTCTGCCAGATCAAATATACCCATTCCTGAGTCTCGATACATCTTCTAACATTATATGTAATCAGTTTTTTTAAAATAGTCAACCATATAGGAGCCTATTCGTGACCACACACACACACACACACATACAGACACACACACACACACACATTCAGATTTATATATATATATATATATATATATATATATATATATATATATATTAGCTGGCTGCCTGGCGTTGCCCGGTCGTACAATACGCTTAAACATGATATTTTAATTCATACAGATTGTGTATGTATTAGTGTTAGGTCGAATAATCGGATCGGAATTGAAAATCGAAAAAATCGGAAATTTAGCGGATATCAGAATCGGTATCGGAATCTGAAAAAAAAAATGTGCCCATTTTCCGATACCAACAACGATTCCTTCTATTGCCTTTTTTATTTGATTTTCTTTAAAGAACAATATTCTACCGCTGATAGTAATACTAAAATAGTGAATATCTATTGATTTTCAATTATTAGTAAAACTAAAATCGATAGATCATCCCTCACAAATGTATCCTTACGTTTAAGAAAAGATCTGCACATTTTACTTTAGAAAGAATCGGAATCAGAATCGATAATTGTATCGGAATCGGGAATTTAATACAGTATCGGTAATTGTATCGGAATCGGTAAAAATACTGGAATCATCCCAACCCTGGTATGTATTATTATATCATCAATCCTGTATTACGAAAAATAATTTGCCCACTCGACTAATTCGCAATAAATAAATAAATAAAATATATAAAAAAAAAATAATACCATGCTACAAATTCGCTTGTGTTTGTTTACAATATCACGTCAGCTGATATTTCGGTTTGACAATGAATGCGCTCGAAAAGTCTTTTCTGATTAATGTTTAGGTTTAAAATATCTAAACGAAGAAATGATTTGCGGCGATTTTAAATAGTTACTCTTCTTTAATCGGAAATTGAACTCATTAATTAGAGAAAAAAAAACTAAATAATTTAGATATACCCAGGCTTAAACTGAGGTGGGGGTCGATTTAAAGTGGAATATTCTGCCACTGAGCTATACCTCCAGATGGCAATAGATCTGGGTTTTTTTTTATTTTATTTATTTTATTTTTATTTTTATTTTTTTTTTGAGAAGAAATGATTTGCTGATAAATTAATCTTTCTTTGATTTGCTGAGAATTATCTTCCTTGGCCGGTGTAACTGGAAAATATTCCCCTGTAAAAATTCTTTTTTTATCTATGAGAAAGAAAGACCATTTTCAGGATAAGATTTTTTCGATTTTCGATACTTATCAGATGAATATTTGTAAAAAAAAAAAAAAACTGTCTAAGAACTCTGCCAGATATATGAATCACCTTTGTGTTCAATTTGCAAATGATAGGTTCAGCTGTTTCGGAACCTATAAGGAACTCATACACACACAAAGTGACTTTTATATAATAGATTATTATTATTATTATTATTATTATTATTATTATTATTATTATTATAAATCATATATATCATTATATTATATTATTATTATTATTATTATTATTATTATTATTATTATTATTATTATTATTGTTATTATTATTATTATTATTATGAATTATTCGATTCTTGGGTTAATGTCCGATAGCCTTGCGTTAAAATATAAGCTTATGAAGTCAAGGGTGACTTGCATTTGAGTATCCCGACCAGGAGTATTTATTTCTGTCTGCACAGATGATTGCGTAAGCACGAAATCTAGTTTTTGTAGGCATAAAAACAAAAAACAATGTTAACATTTATTTTGAAAATATGATATATATATATATATATATATATATATGTGTGTGTGTGTGTGTGTGTGTGTGTGTGTGTGTGTGTGTGTGCATGTGTTTAATTTTGTCTTTTTCTCTTGTATAAATGACTAGACATTTTTTTTTCTTTAAGATATCTATCTTATTTTTCTTTAAGATTGATAGATATTGCATTTTCAAAGCAAGAAACAACTTTAATATTTCTCTTTTTTTATTTATATCATTTTTTTTTCGAACTTTTTAAAATGTTGGGTGTGTCTAAGACACGCGAACATAAAAATAAAACGCGAAAAAAAAAAAAAAAAAAGCCGAACACGTAAATTGTCACTCAGTCATCAGTGAGAATTGTGGAGACAGCGCGAAAAAAAAGCAACAACGACAGTTAAAAAAAAAAAATTGAAATCAGGCCAAACGACGAAAACTGAAAGTTAGCAAATTACGAAACTGCTGAACACGTAACACCCTGACCTACATAATTGATCAAAACTCTCCCGCCTTTTCTTTACCCTTTTTTGCAATATTTTATTTTACCCTTGCGAATTTTTGCGATGAGGATTGGTTATTGGTATTATTTGGATTCTTCGGACTACTATTCTCATCTTGAGTGTCGTTTTCACA
>NC_136512.1:17783202-17800702 GCF_053919585.1 Euprymna scolopes
TGATTGCTGCTGGTCGATCAGCGAAGAAATATTTGAAACTATGTAATTTATTTTCAACGTGTGCAAACGACAAGATAATGCGTTCGTTACCGGTTAATTGAAGCGTGGTGGATGATGTCGAAGCAAAAAGTAGACAGCAGACACAAATTGCGTAATTACAAAGGAATCAACCGCAGTGTCCAGGCGGAGAAATGCCTCGGATATTGACCTTACATACGTTCTGTGCCCACACGGATATCGATTTAAAATTGACAACCTTGTCTCTCGAACCCAGACAACAAAAAAGGAAAGAAAAAAAACAACTGACAGACAGGCAGATATTGTGATTCGAATATTTATTACTAGGTGGAACGCTAATATTGTCGCCATAGAAAAGACGGCATGCTTCCATTTCCGTTTTATGAAAACCAGTTTTCTTTCTTTTTTTTACACCATCTACTAGTTGACAATTAGTGTACAAATCTTAAGAGCGATAGGAGCCTTCTATCATGTCTGAAAGTGACACAATGGTCAACAAGCGAGATCGGAGATGCGCCACTAGTACAACTCATGCTGTCTATCGGTCTAAGTTATGACAACAGGACCATTGCCAGCACCCTTAAAAAGCATCGCTCAATTGCCACGAATAACATGGACGTGTCCAGGGTAATGAAAACAATGTTTCCGGCCACGGTTATGGTCTTTGGTGTGGTTTCACGTGAAAGCCACATTATGCACCTCACATCTTCGAAGTCGGCTTGAAAGTGAACATCAAAGTGTACCTGGATGTGCTGAAGAGTGTGGTGATCGCCTGGTGCAATCAGATGGCTTTTGGCAGACCCTGGGTGTGGCAGCAGGACTCAGCGCCGCCCTATAAGTCCAAAGAGACCCAGGCTTGACTTCAGAAGAAGTGCTACGACTGTACCCTTCTTTCATTGGCCCCTATCCCCCCTCGACCTAAACCCGCGAGATTATTTCGTTTGGTCATACATCGTGAACATCACAATCATGACCTCCCACAACACCAAAACCAGCCTGATCGTACCCATCCGCCGAGTATTCGCCGAGCTCATTCCAGCGTTTGTGAAAAAGGCATGCTCCCAGTTCTGAATCCCTATCGAGGCGGTGATTGAGGCTGAAGGCGGTTACATTGAATAGATGTCATCTCCACTACATAATCAAGGTACCTGAATGTATTCTTTCAATAAGTGATAGGCACCCATCTTTCTTGGGATTTGTACACAACTGTCCAACTAGTAGATTATCTACAACAAAAATAGAAAACAGGGTTTCATCAAACGGAAATGGAATCATGTCGTCTTTTCTAGGGCAACAATTTTATCGTCCCACTCTGTATGGGACGAGTTACTTTTGAAACGCTCCTCTGTAGTTTCTGGAAAGTGAATATAAAAAAAAATGAAACAAAATAATATTTCACGTCATACCGAAGATGAAACATTATTAACTCAATCAGAAGCAAGTCTAAAAAGAGGCGAACGTTATGCTATGATGTTTATCTAAATTATTCCAAGATGGATTCTTCTAGACACTATGAATAGAGCTATGATTACGTTTTGTACCAGTCATCCACTCTGATCCATTCAGGCGGAATAAGAAAGTAGTTATAATGCGCATGGCACGATGTAATAGTTTATGTGTTGCACTTCATTTAAAAACAAACCCCAAACGAATATCTCTATTAGTTTCCTTTGAAGCATTGCTTACAACTCACGAAACTTTGAGCCCATTTTCAGATGGATTTTAAAAGGGATGCTTAACACTGTATGATTATTGGGGTTTATAGACTTCGTGGCTTAGTGGGGGATGACTTTTTCTCTTCCCTGCAACCTTTCTCCCACAGAAGAGACGTTGTGAGCCAGTCTTTGTTTTATCGTTATTTCCATGGCAAGTGATCGTCCAAGCTCCAATCTCTGGTTTCCCCCCTCGCCAATCTTTCACTAAAAACACTCGTCTAGCTGAAACCACTGTCAATAATTTCCCCCACTTTTTATCTGTGCCTAAATCAAAACGTAGATTCCATGAACAAAGCTTCTTTCTTAGAAGTGCATGCCTGTGAAACTCTCTTCCGTTTGCCTGTTTCCCACCTGACTACAACTTGGATGTCTTCAAGTCCAACATAAACCAATTCCTGGTGAATCGCCCCCTTAAGTAATGCCACTTTATAAAATCTCCAGTACAAACGATTACTACGATACTATCCCATTGATTACTGTACACGCAATAAGCCTTATCCCCGAGTGGCTTCTAGGCCTTGATAAGTGGTGACCTCCATGTAAAAAAAAGAAGATATAACTTAGTGAATGTGTTTGTATCGATTTATGTAAGCAACTGCGTCCTCCAAACGCTCCCCTACCCGCAGCACAGGTCGAAGGGGACAGAATGCATCTCACAACACGATCAAAATCTGTTTATGAATATTACCTTTGCTGAAAAAAAAGACAAGCTGGCTGACGTGGAGGCTCTACTCATCTTTGTACCTCCCGCATATCCCTCTAATCTTAGTGGTGTTCTAGACGAACAGAAAGCTCTTCATCAAGACATGGAAGAAAACTCGACCTCACAGGCAACTGCGGCTGTCGGTGAAGAATATGATGGCACGGATGATCCGGATTATCGCAACGGATTCATGGATTATGTCGGCACCAACATCAGTGCAGAATGATTAAGAAGCAATGGAAGTGCAGTAAAACGGATTGTTGTGTTTCTTTAACTTAAACTTAATATGTTTACAGTCAATAATAATACACTTCATTGTCGTCGTTTTCACAATAATGATCATTACTTAAACTTAACATGACATGATGTAAGAGCATCATTCTACAACAAACTCCAAACGAATATCTCTATAAGTTCCCGAGATACACGGGTTATAAAATGGCGAAATTTTGCATAAGTTCAGTCATCATAACAATGCAATTTGCAATCCCTCCCTGATCCATTCGGGTGGAAAAAGAAAATACGAGGCATTACTTTTGAAATGCCCCGATTCCTACACAATTACCGATTTCGTACTAAATTCCCGATTCCGATACAATTACCGATTCCGATTACGATACTTTATAAATCTCTAAATATTTAACTATAAAAGTGTTATTTTTGTCCAGATTACAATAAAAAAAACATCTTAAATGTGCCTATATTTTCTCACACGTAAAAACACACTTGTGAGGGGGTGATCTGGAGATTTTAGTTTTACTGGAAGTTTAAAATCAATAAATATTTATTATCTTATTATTACTACAAGCAGTGGAAGATCAAATAAAAAAGATAATTTAAGGAATCGGTTTTTGCATCGGAAAATCAGCTCAATTTTTTCTGATTCCGATACTGATTCCAATACCCCAAAAAGCTCTGATTTTTCCGATTCCGATTACTCATCCCAACACTAGTTTCATGTAAATCAAAACCAACATCAGTGTAGAACGACTAAGAAGCAATGTAAGTGCAGTAAAACTGATTGTTGTGTTTCTTTAACTTCATTAAACTTAATACGTTTACAGCTAATGATAATACATTTTATTTTCACCGTTTTCACAATAATAATCATTACGCCACAACTATCATCATTGCAAGAATTAACATGACATGATGTAAAATATTCATTTTAAAACAAACACCAAACTAATGTCTCTATTAATTCCTGAGATACGCGGGTTACAAAGTCGGATTTTAAAAATGACGATTAACACCGTATGGTTCTGGGGACTTCAATTATATTAGGTTGTCCCCAAACTTCGTAAACACTTGAAGAAAACTGAAATTTTGCTCACCAAATAATAAAAAAGAATAAAATAAACACCATCATTTTTCAAGATTTTTCTATCGATCTGCAAGCTCTCCGATCTGGTCGAAGTACCATTCAGCCGGCTTAAAATCAAAGAATTCCTGACACGCTTACTCGAATCCATTAAATGAGTCGAATAGAAAGTGTTGAGTGGGAAAAGCCGTAATCTTATGGAGCATCGTTAGGACTATAGACTCGATGCAAGAGAACCTCAACGCTTTTTCAAACCTATCTTTGATCTTATTGGCGGTGTGTGGCTTAGCATTGTTCTGTTGTATCAAAGCGCGTTTTCGGTGGGTCAGATCCGGGTACTTTTGCTTTAAGTTTTCGTAGACCTGCTCCAGTCGCTTCCAGTAAAGTCCAGCACTAATTAACTATTCAAAACCAACTCAAAATGCACGATCTCTTCAAAGGTCCACCAAAAGCACATGGCTTTTTTGCTGAATCGTTATTGTTTTGACACCGACAGTGTCTCTTGCCCTTTCGGAACCCATCGCTTGTCTCGATGGTGCTGGATCAGATAGATAAATTTCTCGTTCGATGTCACTATGCACTTCCAAAAACGTTCGTCCAATGGATTTCTGAGCAACTGACGGCAAATTTCAACCCGTCTGTTGGTTTGTGTTTCTATGAGTTCGTGCTGATCTTGGAGCGGCTTTTTGTGAACAAAATCAAGTTACTTCAAGTGTCGGTGAATTGTCGATTTATATATATATATATATATATATATATATATATATATATATATATATATATATATATACAGAGAGAGAGAGAGAGAGAGAGAGAGGGAGAGTAATAAAGATAGATAGATAGATAAATAGACCACCTTTTTTTGGCAATTTTATAAGTTTCAAAGCTTAGCGAATATTGATCAGAATTTAACAAATGAAGGCTCGTTCGAAAGGTAATGACCTGAACTGTGTAGTGGAATATGTGGCATTTACCCTTACGGTCGCACATTAAGGGGATCATCCTTCATCCAGAGCCTATTGTTGCCACTTTTTTGCAGAGATAAAATGTTTCAATCATAATTATTTGTTTTCCTAGTTTTGCATATGAATTACAAAATATCTGATATTTTCCCAAAAATTCTGGCCTTGATGGAGAGGAGACTAAAACTTCGTATTATGGTTTCAAATGATCTGAAATAACAGTAAGGGGACACTTGATTCCAAATATTTCTCATATGTAATATCTCCCCTTTTTGATTTTTATACATAAAGTAAATTTCACAGTGTATAAGGATTATTTGACACAGCAGATATTAATAATCGTAGCCTATTTCGAAAAGAATGGAGATATAACATATGAGAAATATTTGGAATCAAGTTTTCCCTTGCTGTTATTTCAGATAATTTTAAACCATAGCAGCAAGTTTTAGTATCCCCTCCATCAAGACCAGAGGTTTTGGGGAAATATATTTGCATATATATATATATATATATATATATATATATATATATATATATATATATATATACATGCATACATGCATAGATAGATAGATAGATAGATAAATAGATAGATAGGTAGATAGATAGATAGTGAAATGCACAGGCTGAGTGTGGCCTAGATAGATAGAGAGAAAAAGAGAGACAGGGAGAGCAAGAGAGAGAGAGAGAGGGAGGGAGAGAGAGAAAGAGAGAGAGACAAAGAGAGAACGAAAACCGGAAGGAGATTGTGTTTGAGAGAGAGCGATAGACTGATATAGTCATGTGAGAGAGAAAGGAAGTTAGAGAGATAGATATAAAGAAGTGTGAAGGAGATAAACAGAGATAGAAATAGATAGAAATACAGAAACACATAGGTTGTGTGTGTGTGTGTGTGCGCGTACGTACGTGTGTGTGTGTGTGCACGCGCGTACGTGTGTGTGTGTGTGTGTGTGTGTGTGTGTGTGTGTGTGTGTGTACGTTGTAAAAAAAC
The DNA here is from genome assembly GCF_053919585.1 of Euprymna scolopes. Classification (NCBI taxonomy): domain Eukaryota; kingdom Metazoa; phylum Mollusca; class Cephalopoda; order Sepiida; family Sepiolidae; genus Euprymna; species Euprymna scolopes. Next base: position 17,788,913 of record NC_136512.1, read on the forward strand.
AAATAGGTCGACGTGAGCGAGTCTGGCGTAAATATTTCAGTAACAGTTACATAATGCTGCTAGTCCTATTTGTTTCACTTTTATCGGGTGGCGTATCCCAGCCACCCTGATCACGTATCGATGTCGTCGCAATGTTGAATACGCGTTGCTAGGTTTCCTTGTCGCAAATGTTTCAATCAATCTCCAAACAAAAGGCGAAAAAGTTGTGACAGCCCCCTGCCCAGACAGTAAACAATACACCAGCTTAACTGGACTGGAATACAACCGTAAAACTAGTTGGAGTACAAGGAATAATTAACAGAAACAAAGGTTGAAGATTTTCATGAGTCGAATTTCGATTTAATAAAAAAAACAAAAAACAATTGTTCAACAAATATGTTTGTGTGTGTGTGTGTGTTTGTTTGTCGTGTTAATCCTACCGCTCTAATGCTAAAGTTTATATATTCGTATTAATTTATTTATTCTCATCTTTATTAGTTATTGTTTCACGACGTCTCGGCCAACTATTCCTCTGGCCTCCGTCAGGTGGTAACCGCGACGGATAGGAACTTCGAATCTCCTAATTGCATTCTCAGCAATCACTGCCATCCGTAGTTGTTGTCGTGTCATCACGTTTTAGCCAAGTAAGCCTCTGGGCGGTTTTGGGTAGGATTGAAACCGCTATCTTCAGACAATGCTCATCTGGAACCGTAGAGATTCAACGTCTCTATCAACTGCGCCACGGTCCCCTTCGAAGTTCCTATCCGTCGCGGTTACCACCTGACGAAGGCCAGAGGAATAGTTGGCCGAAACGTTCTGAAACAACAACCAATAAAGATGAGAATAATAGTTCGCAATAACTAAATTAAAATAAATAATACTTATCTCAATAATGAATTCCAATTAAAAAGATATTTATATATTCAGTTACGTTTATGAATTTTGAGATGAGTATTGGTAATCTACTTCACTCGACTATCTACCTAGATTTTTGGACAGTTTAGAAAGCAATACAGTAAACCTGAACCTGGAAGGTGACTTGAACTGCCTTCCTCCAAAGGAAGGGAGTGTCAAGGGAATATTAAATTCACAAGCGGTCCCAGTCACATGTATATTTTTGTAAGGCAAGATGACGACCTTAATTTTTTTTTTTTTTTTGCAGTCCTTTCAGGGACATTACAGCGTCCTCATACATACAGCACTTCGTAATCCCTAATGGTCACTCATCTTGTACTGACCCGGTCAAATATTGGTTAACTATTGCGAACTATTAGTTATCCATATGAATCAGCACTGCTTCACTGATTCTCTCGTTGGCATTTATTTTTGCAAATTTTCTCTCGAATTGGATTCTTACAACAGGGACTATGTGAAGGTTGCAAACACCCATAAGTGAAAGTTGTGCCATTGAAGTGATTGGATTCGAACTAGGCATGCCCAGGTCATCGTTTGGAATCGGTTATCTACTTCACTCGACTATCTACCTAGTTTTTTGGACAGTTTAGAAAGCAATATCTGAACCTGAAAGCATAACGTCCCTGAAGAAACAAACAAAAACAAAAAAGATTTACATAAGCGGTTCTAGTATTTGGTATGAAATGGATGAAAATTCAGATGTGGGGAAAATGTATCCGAATAACAAAGTTGTTGAGGTTAAGAAGTTTATTTGAATTCTTTGGATTCTTCGGATTACTGTTCTCATCTTGAGGATTATTTCGAGTTCGATAAAATACATCTGAAGAAGGTCGGAGTTTACATCGGCTGAAGCGTTGTGAAAATGACACTCAAGATAATAACAGTAGTTCAAAGAATCCAAATAATACGAATAATCCGAATAGATTCAAGTTTAAAATTTTCAAAATGCATCTCTTTAGGACCTTGATTACCTTCTTACATTAAAAAAGTGATGTCTCATCTAACTTTACCCGCGTGGGGAGGCAAGTAAATAAGAGCTATATAGTTAACAAAATGGCTGACTATAAAATATACTGCACAAATTCTGCCGGTAGAAAATTATCATTTATTGTCTTATTGTTATTTGTTGGGTATTTCCTTTCTTACGTTTCTGAATTTTGGAGATGAGGATTGGTTATATGTATTATTAGTCATCGGCCTACTGTTCTCATCTTGAGTGTGATTTTCACAACGTTTCGGTCGATATAACCTCCGACCTTCCTCAAGTGTATCTTGTCGAACTCGGGAATGTTTCTGTCAAACTCGAAATTTCGAGCGGAACCCTTTATTAACTTCACGGGAGTAGCGTGCTCTTGTTCCGTCAGCCATGACTGGAGAGGGGTCCTAAGTAATTCGCAAATGTATATTTCGGTCGCCCACACTGAGGATTGAACCTTCAACCTTCAGGAGAATATCACTTTTACAATTTATTTTTCCCAGAAGAACATCGAAAAGCCGTAGTGCGTGGAGAGACTGAAAAACCAGGTATATGACGGAACAAGAGCACGTTACCCCCGTGAAGTAAATAAAGGGTTCCGCTCTAAATTTCGTCCTAATTCCCGAGTTCGACAGAAACATTCACGAGTTCGACAAGATACACCTGAGGAAGGTTGGAGGTTATATTTTTTTCATACTGCAATTCTATTTGATCCCGGATGATAAGAAAGTGGAAATGTTCCGACGTACGAGTAGGCACCTCATTGCTTTGGCTTCAAAAGTAAGTAGTAAAATCGCCTTATAACGAAGAGCTAATGAGGGGGACTTGAGGCAGACCAGACAATCCTAAGGAATGGGTCTAATTCGCCCAACAACAACAGTGAGAAAAATAGAGAAGGTCCTTTTGTCGCCTTCTAAAATATTCATGAATTGATGAAAAGTGTGTACAACAACAAGCGACTCCGTCATATGTTACGTATACACACACATATACATATATACATATATATATATACATACATACATACATACATATATATATATATATATACACACATATATATATATATATATATATATATATATATATATATATATATATATATATATATATAAAAAGAATCGCAAACAAAAACAAATAAATATCTGAATAAAACGCGGGACATTTCAGCAGTACAGTCGCAGGAGACAGGCAAGGAGTAGAGGTTAAGGCTTCTAACCATGGGTCCCGATTTCGAATCTCCCTAGATTCAGCCACTCGGGTAAGCCGTATACAACGGAACACGCGTTAGTGAATAACTATTTTTTAAACAATATATATGCTGCTCTCCATTTGGGAGTACCAAATTGGTAAAAGAGAAAATTATTCCTAACTCGCATTTAGGTAAAACTGCACTTTTGTATAAATATATGAATTCATTAAAAAATATCGCAAACAGAATCAAATAAATAACATCTACATAAAACGCGATACATTCAGCAGTCGTGCGAGATAGTCAAGAGATAGAGGTTTAGGCTTTTAATGGTCGGATACCGATTTCGAATCTCGCGAGATTTAGACACTCTGGTGAGTCGTAACGACGGATCACGTGTCAGTAGATAACTATATTTTAAACAATATATATACATACAGATATATGCTTATATATATATATATATATATATATATATATATATATATATATATATATATATATATATATATATATGAGGTGCCTTGAATAAGTTTCCAGAACTGTTTCGTATGGGCACTTTCATTGATATTACACACATGAAACGTCAGTCTCCTTCGAAGTAATCTCCTCCGGCTGCAATGCACTTGTTGTACCTTCCCAACAAATTCTGAATGGGCCCGTGGAAGTACTCTTGTGTGCCAATGACCTTCGTTACAGCGTCTTTTTTTTTTCCTCAATTGTCTCATAGCGACAGCGTCTAAGGTTTTCTTTTGAACTTTTAGAAAAAAACAAAATTCACAGGGGGCAAGGTCTGGACTATATGGAGAGTAAGGAACTGTCTTGATGCTCATCTTCTTAAATAATCTCTGACAAGGATGGAGTTGTGGACTTGTGCATTTGAGCAAATCTTTCTAATCTTCAGTTTCTCACGAATAATTATGTGTACAGTTCCCACACTGACATCAAACTGTGCACTTATTGTCTCTATAGACATACGGCAGTTCTTATCCATGGAATTCTTTATTTGGCTAATCAACTCTGGTTTTGTAATTCCGTAATCTTTTCACACCTCTCGTCGTCCTTCACAGACTCCCTGCCTTCCTGGAATCTTTTATGCCATTCGAAAATTGATGCTTGATGCATGCAAGGTAGTCCAAAGGCAGTCTGTTGCATTTTCCACGTTAGAAACAGTATGCCATTGCATATAGTTCTTACAAAAGTGTCCTCATGTCATGTCAAGATTGCATGTTTTAAAGTAAGCAGTTGTGACAATAAGGTTTTCTGCTTTACATTTGAATCTGAAATCATAAAATAGATCAGTAATCTCATAAGATGTATAGCAATAACATACGAAATTTTCAAGGGTCTATGACAATTTTAACAAAAATGTCTTAAAGCACCTCATATATATATATATATATATATATATATATATATATATATATATATATATATATGAGGTGCTTTATATATATATATATATGAGGTGCTTTATATATATATATATATATATAGAGAGAGAGAGAGAGAGAGAGAGGGAGGGAGAGAGAGAGAGAGAGAGAGACTGGTGTTTATCGTGACTGGTGCTTATCGTGAAAGATTGGTGAGGGGAACCAGAGATTGGAGCTCAGACGAGCACTTGCCATGGAAGTAACGATAAAACAAAGACAGGCTCGTAACGTCTCTTCTGTGGGAGAGAGGTTGCAGGGAAGAGAAAAGGGCATCCCCACTAAGCCACGAAGTCTATTTTATACTCTGTCAAGTCAGGACAGGCTGTTTTTAGCAGCTCCTTCCCGTATGTGACAGCAGTACTTCATCCTAATTTTAGACCATTCTTCTTGAAGCTTCACCCACAAATCGTTCGTTTTAGTGGGATTTCTTTCCATAACTTTCACTCCTAAGGTCTTCCAAAGATTTTCTATTGGATTACAGTCAGGACTTTGTGGTAGCCAATCCATAATTTCGAAATCTTGCTCGCTAAGGTAACTTATTACCATCTTTGTCTTGTGACATCGGATATTATCTTGCATAAAAATAGCTATAAAAACATGAATTCTGTATTATTGGCACAACATGATCTTGAACAATGTTTTTATAGATCTGCGCGTTTACACTAGTTTGTAACCGGACAAGAGACGTTGAACCTTGGCTAAAAAACATTCGAAATACCATGACGTTTCCGCTCCCAAACTTTTCTTAGTACATTGTATTTAATCTTTCACCAATACATCTCTTTACATTGTTTTTCCAAATAAATTAAACTTGCTTTCATCCGTGAAAAATACTTTTACCTAATTTTCATATGTCCAAATTACATCCCTGTTTGCAAACCCTAATCCCTTCTTAAAACTAACAAGTGGTTTCTTCCCTGAGGTTTGATTAAACAGCCCTATTTCTTGCAGTCGTCTAGAAACAGTCTGTCTTGACACATTAAAACATGAGGTACTATTCATAACCCTTTTAATTTCTGTGCAAGACTTTAAACGGCCCTTTAATGATATATGCTGCCTTATTCGACCTTCTCTGGCCAACATTTTGCGGGGTCTGCCGGTTTTAAAAGCACTAACCATTTTGCCAGTATCATTGTAGGATTTAACAACCCTGCCTACAACACTCTTGGAACGTTTCACTTTCTCTGAAATCTCTCTAATTTTTTTAAAAATTTTACTTTTGTTAGTTTGAAGAGATCAAGGAGCTCCTTCCTGGGGCTAACACTTGATTCTATTATAGTTTAAATTTATATCCGAGGGCTCTTTTAAGAATAGACACTGTTCCCTTTATGGCTGCTATCTGTATTTCCTTACAGCTTGATTTTCCAGGGATTGCTTCTAAGTATTTTTGAAGGTTCTTTTTTATTAGGCCAGTTGCTCCTGTCACAACTGGTATAATGTTTTTTTCTTTCAGAGAACATGTTGTTTTTAGATAATTTTTTAGGTCCTGATATTTTATCTTTTCCCGTTCTGCTCTACTAAGGTCAAAGTCGTTTGGAACTGTGACGTCGATAATGAGTGCAGTCCTTTCAGGCTTGTTCCATATTACTATATCTGGCTTGATGGCCTTGTCTTTTATGTATCTGCCTGCCTGTATGTCTTTGTCGTAGAAGACTGTCACTTTTCCATTTGGTGGTGTCGGTGGTGGATCATGTTCCCAGATGTTCGACGACCTATCTAGTTGCATCTCTCCACAGATCTTCCAATGTAAGTATCTACATACTTTGTTGTGGCGAGCAGTGTAATGACCATCGCCTAGAAGGATCTTGCATTAGGTGGCTTGGGCTTTCAACAGCTGAGTGACAGAATCTGCATTGGTCGGTTTTTTGTAGACCAAACATTTTCTTAAATCCATTTGTGAGTAAGCCTTGGACTTGTGCAGCTATGATTAATCGTTCTTCATCAAATGGAAATTTGTCACTTTTAAGCCATTGTAGTGAGACCTCCTTGTCAATGTAGCTCTGGTTCAGTTCTTCCATGAACTTGCCTGCTCTCTTATGTTGTTGCCATCTTTCTAGTCTTGTCTTCAGTTCCCTTTTGTATACTGCTTTCTCTTATTTCGAGCGATTAGGGTTGCTGGGTTGTCATATTCTTCTATTGTGTTGTCCAGTGTGTTACCACTGAAATTTTCGCCGAACTTTGTAGTTGATGTCTGCTGGGGCAAACATTTGGTGTGATGTTAATTCACCATTTTTATTTTTGGGTCAGAAGAACATTTGATATATTGGCCTATGTTTACCACTGAAGCTCGGTATGCGTGGTTTATTTCAGTGAGGCCTAAACCACCTTCTCTCTGTGGTAAGTACAGCCTGTCCATGCACTGATGTTTGTAAATGACAGCATTTTCCGAATTTTTACATCAAGGCTATTGATGTAGTTTTGTGGCCAATTGATTATGTCAAATCCATAAGAGACAACGGGTATTGCCAATTGATTGATGGCAGTAATTTTGTTTTTTGGTGATAGTTCTGATGAGAGAATTTTTTTTTAAGTCGCTCGAAGTAAATATCCCTGCACTTTTTCTCTCATCTTTCCATGTTCAAGTGTCTCATTCTCCTCTACTCCCAGATATTTATAGACAGCATCCTCTTCAAGGTCTTCAATAGAGCCATTGTCAAAATTAAGATGTTCTAATGCTGTCTTTCTTCCTTTCTTTATGGTGCACTTAGCGCATTTGTCGAATCCAAATTCCATGCAGATGTCCTCTGTATAATTTTTAACAATGCCTATCAGAGAGACAAGTTGTTTCTCGGATTCTGCATAGAGTTTCAAGTCGTCCATAAAGAGTAGATGGTTTACTCTTTTATTTTCTTCCTTCTTTCTATCCATGATGAGATTGTATCCAAAACGGCGTGCTTTTCCTTGTGTAGCTTAACAATAGCTGGTCTCACAGAGTAATCAAGTTTTTTTGGTGTTTCGCCCTGGTGCCGGCTGATGCAACGTTTACAAATGACTAAGTAACCCTTATTTTTTTAGAGGAAATCAAAAATTAGAATATAGCATACTGTTTACAATGTTTTTCTCAATTTTGTCCCTTACTTTTTGACGTTCCTATTTTGTAAATAAATAAATAATTGTTATAACTTCCTAATTATATTTGATGCTTCTGCAGTTTGGTATAATAATAACCTTATTATTTAGAACCTCATTCTTACGTATTTTATATTTTAAGATACCAACGTGACAAAGAAAAAATACCGTAAATATTTAATATTGATTTTTGATTGCAAATCTTATTAAAAACATAGTATGGTATGTAAACTGCAGTTGTACGAAGGATACTTGCTTTGTACTCCCGCATTTTACTGACTGTGCTAATTTCTGATGTGATTTTCAAGTTATTAGCAATTTTTACATTATCATTTTGTTTATTAAATTGTTAGGTGATAGTATAGATTAGTTGACATGTTAAGATTCGGTTTCTAAGTAATAATGTTTTTATTTCAGCACGGTCCGTAAACTGCAGGAGTACCTTAGTTTAAACTGAAATAATACTGTAGTGTTACATCAAGCGTAATTTGAGGTTAGGTTCTTTTTTTTTTTTTTTCGTTGCGCTAGTAAGATACTTAGGACCGTTTATACAGGGTGGAACGACAAAAGTGTCGTCCTAATGAACATAACACTACAGCGTTATTTTCAAACTTTACTGAAAAAAATCAATTCAAATAGCTTGATTATGCAGTAGAGCTTACATCTATTCAATATAGCCGCCTTCAGCCTCAATCACTGCCTCGGTACAAGTCTGGAACTGGGAGCATGCTTTTTCTACAAACGTTGGCGAGAACTCAGCGAATACTCGGCGAATGGCGGCGATCAGGCTGGCTTTGGTGTTGTGGGAGGTCATGTTGGTGATGTTCTCAACGTATGATCAAACAAAGTAGTCCAGTAGTACAGTGGGTTCAGGTCGGGGGAGGAAGGGGCCAGTGGTATAAGTCGTAGCACTCCTTTTGAAGCCAGGCTTGGGTCTCTTTGGGCTTATGGGCCGGCACCGAACACTCCTGCCACACCCACGGTCTGCCAGCGCCCACCTGATTGCACCAAGGGATCATTACATTCTTTAGCACATCCAGGTACACTTTCGTGTTGACTTTCAAGCTGACTTCAAAGATGTGAGTTGGCATGATGTGGCCCTCACCTGAAACGACACGAAAGACGATAACTGTCGGTTGTCCGATGCATTGAGCCGTGCCCTCAAGCATTGAACCGTCCAGATTTGCATTTTGAGTGTGCTGGCAATGGTCCTATTCTCATAACTTGGATCGGTAGAGGGCATTTCCAATCTCGCTCTTTGAACATTGTGTCTCTTTATGACATGATAGAGTGCTCCCATCACTCTTAAGGTTTTGTATACAATTGGCCAACTAGTAGATGGTCTGCAACAGCAAAAAAAAAAAAAGAAAACTACTTTTCATTAAACGAACATGGAATGATGTTGTCTTTTTTAGGGCGACAATTTTATTGTTCCACCCTGTAGGTTGGACGAAAGAAAAATGGGACATTTCGAACAGACGACTAGGAAACATATGACCATGCACAATACACTACACCCAAAGATTGGGTTGCTTTTTACGCTGCATATAAGTACATACATATTTTAGCAAAACGTAATACTTTTTAGTACGAAAACAAAGTAACGGCTCGTATTTTTATTCCGCCTGAATAGATCAGAGGAGATTTCAAATTGCATTGCTATGATAAGTGAACTTATGCATTAATAACCTGAAAGATTAATCTCTCCGTTGCAGATATTGACGGTGTAAGAAAGCAACCCCTGCCATGGACGTGCGTCAAAAGCAGAGACCTTCTAACAAAAGTGCATTGAGAATGGTGGTGACTATGTAAACATGAAAATTCTGGAGCACAAAACGTCGATCATTTTTTTTTACACAGAAATCACAACTTATCGAGGCCTGGAGGCAACTCGAGGATAAGAGTCAATGTGATTTTAGCGTAGTAAACATAAGTAGTGGGAATCTTATAAATTGGATTACTTAGGGTGACGGTTCATCAAGAACTTGTTTACATTGGACTTGAAGACAATCAAGTTTTAATCAGCTGGAAAGCAGGCAATCGGAAGAGAGTACCACAAGCGTGCAGTTCTAAGAAAGAAGCTTTGTTCATTGAATTTGCATTTAGATTTAGGCAAAGATAAAGAGCGCTTGCCATGAAAATAACGATAAAGCAGAGACAGACTCACAACGTCTCTTCTGTGAAAAAGAGGTTGCAGGGGAGAGAAAAGGGAATCTCCCACTAAGCTACGAAGTCTATTTTTAACTCTGTCAGGGCAGGATGAGCAGCTTCTAGCAGCTCCTGCCCAGACAGGGCAACAGTACTACTCCATCGTTGGCCGTACCTAGCTTTTATATAGGTAGAGAATTGCATCATGAATGAGATATCAACTGGGCGGTAGAAGGATCCATCCAATTTTCCAGGGACCTTGGCAATGGGTTTGATATACGTGTTCCATTTCCGGTCAGGAGTAAAGGTCACGCCCAAAAGCTTGTCAAAACATGAAGCCTCCCCAAAATAATTAATGGTTCAACTACCGTCTTCGTAGTTCTTCAACTTTTTGAGTTAAAAAAGTTTACTTTTCGAACGGCTTTCACATGACAACTAAGGGTGACACAGGATACCAATGCACAATCATCGTTTTATGATGACCATATATATATATATAAAAACGAAAATGTACGTATGTATGTGTGTTCGCTTTTTCTGTATGTCAACAAAAGGCTTTTTTCAGAGAAGCGGTCGCTCGCTTCACAACTTTTTAAAACTTTTATATCACATATAAATCGTAATATCTCATAGTTAACAACGAAGGTGGCCTGTCTATTTAATTTGCTCGATTTCGGGAAGATAAATATTCAACATTTGTCGCTCGCCGCATGTGGGTTAGTCTTTTTCCTATAACATCTTCGAGGGGGGGGGCGTTCAGCAGTAAATGAATACCATCCCGCAGTCAAACTTGACCTCATTAAAACGGGCACCTGCTAAATCCAAGTAATCAAATAAATTCAAACGTGTTTCCGTTAGCATCTCGCGGTGGGTCAATGGTTAACGTCGCACTTTTTTTTTTCACACTTTAATTTACAACTTTGCCTCAACGGTTCGGGTTCGATCCTCATACTTACTTTTCTTTTACCCCCCCCCCACACACACACCTCCAAACACCCGGGCAACGCTGGGTACCCCTCGCTAGTGTGGGAAAATAAATCCTAGAGCCCAATATGTAACATGTTTTAATTGTTCTTCTTCCGTCTTCAACTTTTTAGTTAAAAAAATAGGAGGTTTTACTTTTGGAAGCCTCCTCTTATATTCAATGCGTTTTTATGTACATGCTTATGAAAAGTGAAAATATATAATGCGATTTATTATCCGTATTCTATGGGTGGGACAGAAATAATTGTAATCCTATTTTAGTCTCGTAAATTACAGATATTTGTTTCGTCTTGTGAATCGTTTATTTGCGAAATCCTGAAACCGCCCTTAAACAAATATACATCACATCGTAAATTGTTCTGATATAAATAATAATAAACGATTAGTGTATTATCGATGATATTGTTTCATTCTGTAACAGCTGCAACGAATTTGACGGGGCGTTCGGTCAATAAATTCAAGGATTAATTATGGTTTATGTATCGTTAAATAATCTAATGTATAAAAACTTTAAGTAATTATGTTTTGTAACCGAATGCGATTTTTTAATGGAGGAATAGAAGACGCAATATTCGTTTAGTGTTGGTCAATTATATTAAAATATTCTCCAAATAAACTAATCAACAGGAGGGTTTTTTTAAAAACTAATATAGTATCTCTCTCTCTCTCTCTCTCTCTCTCTCTCTCTATATATATATATATATATATATATATATATATATATATATATATATATATATACGTGTGTGTACATATAGATGGCCAACCTGTAAAAAACGCGGTTATGGAATTTCTTTTCCAAAAAAACACGCCAAGTTTATCATGTACAAAACCACTTTTTATTAAATAACATCGAATGAAATTCGCATCTGACGAGTTGTTGGGTTGGAAAATTTCTGTGGAAACATAAAATCATAGAACTGTCCTCTTATTAACGAAATTGCTGTAATGAAAAAATCCACAGCAAAAAAAAAAGAGTTTTTGAATTTCAACAAAATCTTGTAAATATATATATATATATATATATATACATACATACATACACACACACACATATATATATATATAGATATACTCTTTATTTGTTTTTACAT
>NC_136512.1:17805702-17908202 GCF_053919585.1 Euprymna scolopes
TCAAAACCAAAGCAAAATATGATGAAAGTAAAAATAAAATAGATAAACCCCATAATTTATTATACCATACCTGTTCACTCTGAAACACTTATCACAATATTCTGTAGATCTATATTAAAAACCTTGTTAAACTTTGTGACATATTTCCATTCTATGAAGATCAGGTGTGAACGAACACTCCATAATTTTATTATACCATATTTCTTCAAACTGAAACATGATTATCAAAGTATACTTACGCAGATAGATATGAAAAGTCATTATTAAAGTTTGTGCCTATTTCCATTCTATGGCGGTCAGGCGCGAACGCAGACCCCACAATTATATTATAATATCCCTATTTAAGTTAAAATATACTTATCCAAGTATTATTATGCACATCTATATCAAAGACACTTGTAAACGTTTTTTTTTTTTTTAATTTTAAAATTTTTTATTTCCATAGTTTGTGGACCAAGCGCGAACGCAGACCCCACAATTTTTATGAATCATCATTATGCCAGATCAAACATACCTATTCCTGTATCTCACCTGGCCTTTTGGCCGGGATCAAAGTGTAGTATCTGTTCTTCAGATGCGGCACTTAAGATAATTTTTACCAGTCAATGGATGGGAAACCCTCTATACTGGGACAATTATTATTTTTGGTAACCAGAGTGCCCCCTTTTTGCCTACTTTTAGGGGAGCTGGTTTTTACCCCACATTAAAAACGGCCTTGTGCCTAATTTGCTTTGGTGGGGAAGCAAATAAATACACTATCTATTCCTGTATCTCGATACATCTATCATTATATGTTATCAGTTTTCTATAATAGTCAACCATATAGGAGCCTATTCGTGACCACACACACCCACACACACACACACACACACACACACACACACACACACACACACACACACACACACACACACACACAGACGTTCAGCTTTATATTATAGAAGATCAGCGAAGATTCGAAAAAGACATTGATTTATACCAGCGGTCGAAGTGGGAGTTGGGAATCGAACTTGTCACTATTAGGACGACTACACGATTTTCTTTCTCCGTTAGAAAATTAAAAAAAATATATTTTTTTAAATATAATCCATTAGGTCCCTCATACAGATCGTGTTTAATTGCTTATTGCGGGGAAATTGGTGTTTGCAAAGTTAAAAAGTAACTGTCTCTGCTTTATCGTTATTTTCATGTCAAGTGCTCGTCTGAGATCCAATCCATAGTTCTCTTCGCCAAACTTCCACGATAAACACTCGTCCAGCTGAAACCACTATCAATAATTTCCTCCACTCTTTATCTGTGTCTAAATCTAAACGTAGATTCCATGTACAAAGCTTCTTTCTTAGAACTGCACGCCCGAGGAACTCTCTTCCGTTTGCTTGCTGACTACTATATGGTCATCTTCAAGTCCAACGTAAACAATTTCCTTGATTAGTCATCACCTAAAGTAATCCAGTTTACCGAATTTCCTCTACCAACGATTACTATGATATTGTCCCATTGAGTACTGTGCACTCATCAACTCTTATCCTCGAGCGGTGTTCGAGCCTTGATAAGTGGTGACTTCTATTTAAAAATAAAACTAGACAAAATTCAAAATAGCACCATCCATTCCTTTCTCTCTCTCTCTCTCTCTTTCTCTCTATCTCTCTTTCTCTCTTTCTCTCTATCTCTCTATCTCTTTTTCTTTAACCAGACAGATATTTATATTTGTAATGGATTATGCCAATCGTTTTTATTCCTTCTTTTGTTAATTATTTTCAATTGTGAATAAGCGAAGAGAGGGTGACATTAAGAGAGAGAGAGAGAGAGAGTGTGTGTGTGTGAGAAAGAGATAGAGATAGAGAGATAGATAGAGAGAGAGAGAAATACAGTGTGTGTGAGAGAGAGATAAAGAGATAGAGATACAGTGTGTGTGTGTGTGAGAGAGAGAAAGAGATATATATAGAGAGATAGAGATATACAGTGTGTGTGTGTGTGTGTGTGTGTGTGTGTGTGTGTGTGACAGAGAGAGAGGGGTAGGGGGAATGAACCAGGGAAAATATCCCTAACGTTCATTGAGATATCGGGTCAATGCACTTAATTGATATTAGAGTAAAGGGCGTGGCACTCGTACCATCCAACGTAGAGAAATCGATGTTGAGTAAGGACAGAAATTGACATCTCTCTCTTTTTTTTCAGTAAATTGTATTATAGTCATAATTGCATTAATGTTGTGTCAGTGGCTGTTAGTCTTCATAGACGGTACATGTTCGATGATTGGTACCTGTATTAAAAACTCTAGTCCCAACAGATTTTTACAATAAAGTCACCACTTATCAAAGCCTGAATGCCACTCGAGGATAAGTGTTCATGTGTGTTCGGTGGTCACTGAGATAATAGCGTAGTGGTCGGTAGTGGTAGAAACTGGGCAGTATTTAATTTTGTAAGGAGACAAACAAGAACTTGTTAACATTAGACTTGAATACAACCATATTGTAATCTGCTGGAAAGTTCCTCGGGCGATCAGTTGTAGGAAATAAACTTTGTTCATGGAATTTTCATTTAGATTTAGACAGAGGGCATTGTTTACAGCGGTTGTAGCTATGCGAGTGTTTTGTTAATGTTTTGCTGAGAAACCATAGATGCACGCTCGGTCGAGAACGTATCATGAAAACGATAAGATAGGAATAGACTAATTTCTTCTATGAGAAAGAGGTTACAAAGAAGAGAAAGTTATATCACATACTGGTTTGCGAAGCCGGTTTTTTGTTTTTTTTTACCCTGCCAAGGCAGGAAAAGCTATTCTGATCAGTTCCCTCATCGATGTGGAAGCGATGCTTCATTTTAGGGCGTGTTTGGCTCTTGTGTCTGGAGTAAGATACTTTTTGGATCATCAGAAAGATGCAACCATTTTTTTTCCAGAGGTCTTTACAACAGATTTGATGCAAGTCTTCCATATCAGGTCATGAGTGAAGGTTAGTCCTAAAAGTGTTAATTTCATGGATGCTTTTTTTTTTAAAAGGAATGCCAAAAAAACAGAGCAGGATATTATATAATGGTGACAATTTCGTTGTCAAAACGGCTACGAACTTCTACTGTTTCTTCGCGTCTAAATATGAATGGTCTAACAGTGTCAGCTAGATCGAAATTAATATAGGAAATTCTCAACTAAAACGAAATTGTTATATTTAGTTTTGTTTATTCTTTTTAAGCCGTTGATATGAGGCTTCATAATTTGTGCATTCATTCTTTTGCGAACTGTTATCCTCATCTTTATGGTTGTTTTTGCTTCACCACTTGTTTCGGCCAACACATCATCTAGCCGTCTTCAGGTGATTAAGCGCGACAAATAGAACTGCTAAGTCTTGTAACTGTAATCATACTAACTACTGGCTTCCATATTTTTTTCTCACTATGTTTTGACCATCTAATTCTCTGGCTTTCTTGGATAGGATTGAAACCGCTATCTTCAGACAATGTTTACTTGGAAACATAGAGACTCAATGCCTCTATCCACTGCGCTACAAGCCCCGATGAGTGATTAAGGTCGGATTTTATAATTTTATAAATCCAATTTTTCTGGTCTTCCATTGTCGGGCTCGTACCAATTGGTATTATATATTTGTATTTGTGTATTGATTCTTTTGCGGACTAAGTTTAAAGAACATGAATAAATTGTTTACATGGGTACTCATCTGGATGTATGAATTTCAGCATATGTGGGTGGAGTACAACCTAAAATAAATATATGTAAATATAAATTTATTTGTCGGTTCAACAAGGAAAAACATCAAACAGAAAGAGGGGTTATAAAGGTTATTAAGCATTTCGAAGCTTAATGCTTATCGTCAGAAAGAGAGAATGGAGCTTTGTTTATATATTGTTGGCATAGTAAACGAACGGTGATCAGGACATTATGTTCCTTTTATGTGATAGAGGGATCGAGAGTATTTTGCCACCTATATCTCCAGTCTGATAAATAAAAATGAAAATTATTATTCGTTTATTGGGCGAACGTTTAGGAAATTGACATCCACCTTTAAATTCCACAATTTATTTTTTTTTTTCACGTTAATCTCATCGATCACAAACTTAACTCTCAGATTTAAAAAAAAAAAAATTTGAAAAAAAAAAAAAAATACTGAATTTTATCCTCAGGGATCAGTTTTCAATTATAACGTTCTACTAAATTGAACACGTACTTTGTGACCATCACCGAGAAAAATGTTGCGACTCTATGAGATTAACATGAAAAAAGAAAAAAAATGCAAATTGTGAAATTTAGAGGTGGGGGGGGTCAATTTCCTAAAAAAACAAAACAAAAAAAAACGACGTTTATTGTGTGACCTTAATAACGGACTCGTAATAAATATTTACTTCTAGATAAAGGGAAATGCGACATTTACCTTAGGTTACATTAGAATAAAAATAAAAATAAAACATAGAACAAAATCATCAGCGGTCCTGCTGTTTCTTTTTTTTTAACAGTGTCGACGCCCACGGTTCTCGAACTTTTTGAGCCATGGTAATCTCGGGAAGACAAGTAAAGACGATAGTTTCCCGTTGCTTCCCGTTTTGATTTGCGGGTGCTTATTTAATGGTTACTCATCTTGTAATTGCCAGGCTCATCATTGCTTAACTTCGGTGATCTGGCGAGAACCGGTGTGTCAATGTGATTCTGCATAAAATGTAAAAAACAACAGGATGAAGGAAAAAAACAAAGCAAAATGTTGGGAGATGGCCGTTATATATGACTAGTTTTTATTTTTAAATTAAAGGGAAACAACGCGGATGAATAAGATGAGACGAATTCTAATAGAGGAATGCATTGAGGGTTAGGGGAAATAAGTATAAAAAATTAAGAAAAATTGGGAAAATAGGAACTACGATGATGGGAAAAATAGGATTATATGATTATGATAGAAGGATAGTTATGAAATAAAATATATAAAATCATGAAATAAAATACATAAAAACCCTAGGGCCCCAGGTGGTTACATAAGACTATATATATATATATATATATATATATATATATATATGTAGGTTAATCATTAGCTGTAAACGTTAGTAAGTTTGTTTATACCTATCGTAATAGATTTAAAACATTTTCTGTAAGTTGTACAAAATGGTGCCTTTTCTAAAGTTTTTAAAGTAAATATCTGATGAGTACGTGAATAAATATGTAGCAAAGACAAAATTTTGCAAACTTGTGAGTCGCAATACGAGACAATATTATAATGATTACCATTCGAAAAGTGACAAACAACCAACTGAGAAAACTTGATATTTGGAACTTGGTGAATCTCATATATATATATATATATATATCCGTGTGTGTGTGTGTGTGTGTGTGTATGAGAAAATTCAGCTCTCTAAAAAGCAATACTGTTGACTGAGGTAAAAAAAAAAATTCTATCAGTCTAGAAAGATTTTCCCTCTACTTACAGAGAAGAGTAAGTCGAGTGCAGAACAGATATTACGCTTTGATCCTAGTAAAAAAAAGCAAAAGTAGAAAGTATTAAATAAGATAAGCTTTCGATAGTTGTGTGATTGGGTGGTGTTGAGCGAAACCTTTCCAAAATGATAACCGAGAAAGTTTAGTGGTGTGACTTGAACTTGAGAGAAAAAGTGAAAGTGAGTGAGAGAGAGAGAGAGAGAGAGAGAGAGAGAGATGAGCAAAGGAAGAGGAGAATTTTTGGAGAGAGCGATGAGAGGAAGAGAGAGATAAATAGGTGGACGGAGGGGAAGATATTGAAGAGGTGTTGGGTCTGGGGAGCAGTGATGGTTTGAATGGTATTGAGCGAACACTCTGCTCAAGGATGACCGAGGCGATGTAGTGACGTACATTGAATCCGAGTGTGTGGTGGGGAGAAAGAGAGGCTGAGATGGAAAGTAAGGAAAAGATTAAGAAAGGGAAGAGGAAATTATACGTGACGTGCTTACGGTAATTATACAGTCCTCAAATATTTCACTCAAAGCTGGCTCTATTCATAAGATGACCACTTGGCATTTGGTGTCTTGCTGGAAAAAAGATGGTTCGTGGTTGGCAATTAGAAAGGTTTCACCCCGTACAACAAACAAAGAAAAAAAAACATTACGGTTGAGAAAATCACGGATAGATACACGATGTGGTCTGTTCGGACAAATCAAGTTGACACGATGCGAGACGGCAATCACTGACACACGGCAGACGCGACGAAACGAAAAAGAGTTGGACCTGGTCAAGCGTGACACACCCTGTGTCAAGAACACTGGGTACTCGATTCGTCCCTCGATATCTGAAAGCCACCCAATTATGTACATTATTCTTATTATTTGCATTACACAAACTCCTAATAAAACCGCCCCTCGCCATTCATTCGTGCAGTACATTTTGCACACACAAATGAACAATGTCCAGTGGAACAATAAAATTGTCGCACTAAAGAAAACAACACTACAGCTTAACTATAAAACTTTCATTGAAAAAGATCAATTCAGTAACTTGATTATGTAGTAGAGATAATATCTATTCAATGTAGCCGCCTTCAGCTTCAATCACCCCATCCATACAGGTCTGGGACTAGGAGCATGCCTTTTCCACAAGTACGGCGGGAGTTTGGCGAGTACTCGACGAATGGCGGTGATCAGGTTGGCTTTGATGTTGTGCGAAGTCATGTTGGTGATGTTCCCGACGTATGACCAAACGAAGTAGCCAGCGAGTTCAAGTCGAGAAAGGAGGGGGCCAGTGGGAGAAGGGCACAAAGTCGTAGCACTTCTTCTGAAGGCAGGCATGGGTCTCTTGGACTTGTAGGCTAGCGCCGAGTCCACGCCCATGCTGCCAGGTACAGTTTGGTGTTGACTTTCAATCCGACTCATGAGATGTGAGGTGGCATGCGTGTGCCTAACTTAAAACGACACCAAAGACCATAACCGTTTGTTTTCATCACTCTGGTCACATCCCTGTTATTTGTGTCAATCCAGCGATGCATTTTGAGGGTGCTGGAAATGGCCCTGTTGTCATAACTTTGATCGGTAGAGGGTATTAGTTCTCTCTGATCTCGCTCGTTGAACATTGTGTCACTTTCAGATATGATAGGAGGCTACTATCGCTCTTGGGATTTGTGCACAACTGGCCAACTGGTAGATGGTCTAAAAAACAGTTTTCATCAAACAGAAATGGAATCATGTCGTCTTTTCTAGGGCGACAATTTTATCATTTCACCCTGAATATTTCAGCTTAAACTATTTATCCGTATGGTCTACCACTGACCCCGGTTTCACACAAAAAATTAAAGGTCAAAGTAATATATAGTATTAATTGAAATAAATATTTTTCCACTTGCGCAAGTAATTGAGCACTCTGATAATTTATCCTTTAACAGTAAATTAGTATATATCTCTAATATATAAAATACACTTTTCCTCTCTGTGTGTGTGTGAGTTCGTTCTCTATGGACTCCGAAACGACTGAAGCATTTTTTTTAAAATTTCACACAAATGCACTTCATGTGTCTTGGGCAGTTTTTTGGTGGGTTTAGTATCAGAATACAGACGATAAGTATCGATTATCGATAATTGAAAAAGTCCGATGAAAAAAAGAACAGTCCGGTAACACCGTTATACAACCTAACATCACAAGTGCATTTGAGAATTTTTATCGCCGCATAGGAAGAAGGGCCCGGTATATAAACTAACTAGCTTCTTTTGATAAGACAGGGGTGCGTTCGAAATGAATGTTTCTATTTAGAGAACAATTGAACCATGATACTTGACTTTGGCATAAAAAAAAACTTTAAATCAACCCATCATATAAAAATAATTTTAGAAAATCAACAGTATGTATTGTGGACTAAGTAACTGTCGGGAAACATGTGAAACTTCCTCCCAATGTACTGCGGTGGGTTCCCAACTAGAGCAGGCAATCAATCGATTTGATTGAAAAATTGACGATGTCATCGATTTCAATAAAACTAAAAATATAGGAAGTATAGAACATTCGTTGATATTCGTTCAATCCTGGACGACGTCGAATTTCCCTGCTAGTGTATATATATATATATATATATATATATATATATATAATTATAATAATATTTTTAAAAAAATTGTATATATGTAAAAATATTTTTAACTTTTTTATATCTAATTTTAAATAAATAAAAATGTAAATATACTAAATACTAATCATAGTGGGGGTGATAAGTAGTTAAATGGATTAATCCGTAATCTTATAAATACAAGACTGAAAAATTAAAACTTAAAAAATATATCCATTTTAAATGTGGAAATTGATGAATCACAAAGGTAAGAAATTCATTTTTTTAGTATGAAAAGGTTAGTAACTGCAATTAAGAATAGGAAATTGGATCAAATGTTTGTAACATGTCTTCTTTCTAAGATTAAGGGTGGTGGTGTTTGATCAACACTGCTGGGGAGCCATGATGTAATATACTGTTTTGTTTTTAAATACCAGAAACAGTGTTTCATGGTAAACAACTGATGATCCCTTGAAAAATAAATTATTGGTACTATAGTAAATTTGAGAGCGAGTTGATGCAGTGATTGCAGGTGATTAAATAACTTACTGACTGGATGGTTTTCTAACGAATGATAAAAAATATGAACAAAGATACACCACCAGACTCAAAAATACAGGGAGCAGCTACATGGACGATTCATGACAAGAGAAGAGACTCACAAACGCACCTCAACATGAAAAGGAATTGGAACATCTACTGATAGCTGCACAGAACAACGCAATCGGAATGAATTATATCAAAGTTATAATCGACAAAACTCAGTTAAACACCAAATGTACACTCTGTAACCAAAGGAACGAAACAGTATATCACATAATAAGAGAATGCAGCAAACATGCCAAAAAAAGAATGCAAAAAAAAACGAACGAGGAAAGTGGTACATTTATAACTATGCAAAAAATTGCATTTTGAATACGGACAATAATGATGCAGAAAAAAACGTAGTGTGATGCTGGAAAATAACGCAGTTATATTTATTCACCGATTTCGAGGACAATAGATATATTGAAAGGTGAAACATTCATTGATCCTCATTCAAACTCGGGCAATGTCGGTTTTCCCTGCTAGATATACGTACTGATGTACGTATTGATGTATTAGCGTTAGGACGATTAATTGAAATCTGAATTTTTAGGGTATCAGAATCGGAATCAGAATCGGTATCGGAATAATATGTGCTTATTTGCCAATGCCCAAAACAATTCACTTAATTCTCTTTTTTTACGTTTGATTTTGTAAGAAAAACCTTCCACTGCTGCTAGTAACAAGAAAATAAATATTGATTGATTTTAAATTTCCGGTAAAACTAAAATCTATAGATCACCACCTCACAGGTTTGGTTTTACGTTTGAGAAAATATTTGCACATTTAGGATGTGGTTGTAATCGGGCGGAAAATAACCATTTTATAGGTAAATGTTTAAAGATTTATAAAGAATCGGAATCGGAATCGATAATTCTATCGGAAACGGAAATTTGGCACGGAATCGATCATTGTATCAGAATGGAAAATATATATTTAATCGTCCCATCACTAGTATGTATACATGGTCGAATAAAGGTGTGTGTGTGTGTATGTGTGTGTGTCCGTATGTGTGTGTGTGTTTGTGCGCACATGTTGTGTGTGCAATCCTGTATCAACGTGATGTTTATAACTGTTATAACTGCCTTAACACAAGTGCGCGATCCCGTATGTGTGTGTATGTATGTATGTATGTATGTATGTATGTATGTATGTATGTATGTATTTATGTATGTGTATATGTATGTATGTATGTATGTATTTATGTATGTGTATGTATGTATGTATGTATGTATGTATGTCGATTGTAAGGGGCGCATATGTCTTCTTGCTCCTCTCGTCAAGTGGTTTTACCTTCTTGACCGTTTCCAGGCTGATACGCTGATTGGAAAATCAACAATGACAACCAACCACCTGCCTCCGGATCCTTCTGTCCTTTAACCACCATTGTCAGATTTACACTCCCATTTTTTTTACGGTCATTACGATAGTGATGGTAGGGATAATATAATAGCGTTCGTATGGTTTCTTTTTGGATATGATCTTTGTCAGGTTTCATTAAGAACTTTGTTTCTCATGCTGACATCTTGGCAGCATCGGATAGTATCTATAGTGAATACACGCAACTTTCCCCTTTCTGATTCCTTGACCATTTTGCTATGAAGTCTAGTATTCCCTCTAATATGCCCACTCCCAATTCTTTTCTTGAAAGGACGTTATTCACTACTAAAAATAGCATGCCTACTTGTTCTCCTGCCACTTAGGTCCCACTTCCATTTAGAGATTGGCAACGTTGTTTGTTCTGTAGAAACGTTGGTAAATTTCGTATTGTGAATAAAAATAAAGAAAAAAGGAGACGCTTTTGTATTCAACTAAAATTGCCTCAATAATGACTTGCTACCAATATACATTATATATATATATATATATACATATATATATGTATATATATATACATACATATATATACATATATATATACATATATATACATATATACATACATATATATACATATATACATACATATATATACATACATATATATGATGATGATTGCAACGTCTTGTCAGACGAGTGCCACTCCCTCAGACATTTAAAATCCATGAGCCCAAATGCCTGAGGGAGTATCTATACAAATATGATGTTACAAAGTCTTAGCTTTGTACGACAGCTAAGTCTCTCTCTCGGTTCAAAATGTCGAGATCCAGCAACACGCAAGAGCAAGATAGCTAGCAACAAATTAAACTGCGGACCAGCTTAATGCGGGTAATGGTCTTCCGCTTTATGGTTTTTTAAATCAGAGATTTGCTTCTCCTAGTAAGGTTGCCTTCACCACGGCTTACGGGAGCCCTCTCCACCCCAATACACATATACACACACACGCAAATATACACGGTGCTAGTTGGCCGTTGACCCAGGAAAAGAGTTCATTCGCCTATATATATATATATATATATATATATATATATATATATATATATATATATATATATATATATACAAGTGCTAAGTATATTTCTATTTAACAATTTTTGTTTAGGCTCTGTTTTTTACTTTTTTTTCGGGAATCTAAACTGCATTCTTTATATTTGTTTTTACATTTTTTATTCAAAGTTTCTTTAGATTATATATTGGGTTTTTAGATATGTATGGTTAGGTTTCCTTCCTCTTATCTCTTTGCCTTTCTGGTACCTAAGGTACTTAAGCTTTTATGCATTTTTATTCTTATAGCATTTATATGCTAGTTAACATATCGCAGCATAGATCTTGTAATCTTATTAAATTTACTTATTAGTCCTCTCGCGAAAGAGCAGGACACAATATATTTTAAATAATAATAATGGAATAACAATAAGAAAGACTTCCGCTGGCGAGGACTACTATTGACCGTAACCAGTTATACAGTCCTCTTGAAATTTTCATCTCTATTTTTCTCGTTATGTACTGAATATTTGTGAATGAAACCTTTATGAAATGTGTTCCTTATTAAACTTTAAAGATTTTCTATTCTGAAAGAAGTTTGAAAAAATTTAATCTAAAAAAGTTATTTTAAAGTTTTTTGTTGAAAAAAATTCATATTTTCTCATTATTCAGACCTGTATTACAAAGAAGGGGTGGAAAAAAATGAGTTTTGGTGTGAGGAGAAATACAAACTGAACCAAAGAGAATATTCAGACCTGTAATAATACAAATAGGGGGTTTCAAAAATGAGTTGTGGTGTGAAGAGAAATACAAACTGAAACAGAGAGAATATTCAGACCTGTAATAGTACAAAAAGAGGGTTTGCAAAAATGAGTTGTGGTGTGAGGAGAAATACAAACTGAAATAGAGAGAATGAGAGTTTTAAAATATAATCTTAAAGGGATAAAATACAAGTTAGAAAAGCATTTCATCCAAGGCATGAAAATTGTTAAACAAAATGTGTTTACTATAGGCTTTAAAAATAAAGGTACAAGATTCAATTTATAAGTTTTACAAAGTAAGATATAAAAATTTAATTTAAATTGAATCAAAAAATTACCTTGGATTTATTTTATTTAATGTACATTTTGTTGCAATTTAAAAACATTATCTTTCATCTAGCAATTAATGATATAGATATAAAATTGTCAATGATTTTTTTAAAGTGCAACAAAATGTACATTACGTAAAATATATCCAAGGTAATTTTTTGATTCAATTTAAATTAAATTTTTATACCTTACTTTATAACATTTATAACAGTGCACTTTGAAGATAAATAAATTTCAAATTGAATTTTGTACCTTTATTTTTAAAGACTATAGTAAAAACATTTTGTTTAACAATTTTCATGCCTTGGATGAAATGCTTTTCTAACTGTATATATTATTAATAGTTTATTTGTTAATTTTTTTCTTTTTTCATCCTTATATGGTTAAGTTCTCTTTTATAATTGAAGATTTTTGCGAAATCGGCTTATGCAAGTGCTATGTCTATTTCTATTTAACAATTTTAGTTAAGGCCTTTTTTTTTCATCCTTATATAATTAAATTATTTTTTGTAATTGTAAACTTTTCAGAAGTCGGATTATGTGAGTACTAAGTCTGCGATGGGTTAAATTTCTTTTTTTTTTTTTTTTTTTGTCTTTTTTCCGGGAATTTATGCTGAATTCTTTGTTTTTATTTTTACATTTTTTTTGTTTTTGTTACAAAGGGGTCACCACTTATCAATGCCCAGAGGACACTCGAGGATAAGGGTTATTGATTGTACAGTAGTCAATGGAATAATTTCTTAGTAATCGTTAGTAATTAGAAATTTGGTAAATTGGATTACTTAAAATTATTTAAATTCATCAAGAATTTGTTTACGCTGCACTTGAAGACAACTAAATTGTAGTCGGTAGAAAACAGACAGGCGTGCAGTTCTAAGAAAGAAGCTTTATTATTCATGGAATCTGCGTTTCGGTTTAGGCAGCACAGATAAACTTCTTTTAGATTATATATATATATATATATATATATATATATATATATATATATATATATATATATATATACTAGTTGGGGGTCACCGCTAATCATAGCCTGTGGATAAGGGTTAATGACTATTAGATGACCGGTAAGACAACATCATGATTATCGGTAATGGTGAAGGGAATGGCTCAACAGGCACTTGTTCACATTAGATTTCAAAACAGCAATGTTAGTCGGCTAGGAAGCAGTCTTGCGCTATTTTGTTCCACAGACGAGCAGTTCTAGAAAAGAAACTTTGTTCATGGAATTTTCATGTAGTCTTAAGAACAGACTGATAATAAGGGACATTGTTAGCAGTTGTTGTATATAGACGAGTGCCTGCTTCGAATATTCTACAGGATGGGGATGAGGACGTAGATTGAAGCTCAGTCGAGCACCTGCCATGAAAATAACAACAGAGCAAAGATGGACTCACAACGTGTCTTCTGTGAGAAAAAGAAGTAGGTGGAGAAAAAGGGCTTCGTTCACTAGATTTCGAAGCCAATTTTGAACTCTGTCAAATATATAATTAAAAAAGACATAAGTTAACAAAAACCAGAAGCACATATCTCTGTATGTGTGTACGTGTGTATGTGTGTATATATATATATGTGTGTGTGTGTGTGTGTGTGTGTGTGTGTGTTTGTGTGTGTGTGTGATTCTTTGACAATGTTATGATAGTTTTTTATCATTCCTACGCCATATCTGCCTCATACAAATTTCCAAGTCAGTTCCTATCGCCAACTTAAGACTCAACGACGCAAGTGACAGTGAACATGACCAAATCAACACTGATACTTTGACAGTCGCTCGCAACTTAATTGCCTATATTAAATTAAGAAGCGGAACAGTCAGGACTTATAAAGCATTTCCGCCGTCGACAGAATAGCAATTGACAACAACGAAACAACTCTTCTTGTTCAATGCAAGTCAGATCTGCCTCGCCATATTGCTGGCAATGAGATCAACTAAAATTAGCAAAGAACCCGGAACTAACTCTGTGGATTCCAAAATTCTGTCTAAAAGATGTTGATTATATTTTTTTTAGTGTAGTGGGTTTTTTTGGGTTTTTTTGTTTGTTTGTTTAGTTTTAGTTTTTCGCTTTGGTTGTGTTGTGCTCATCCTAGTGGTTACATCGCTCGGTCAATTGTCACCAGAATTAATGCATGGACTAACTCGGAATTGTTTTTTGTTTTTTTACATGGAGGTCACCACTTATCAAGGCCCAGAAGCCACTCTGGGATAAGGATTATTGTGTGTACAGTAATCGATGGGATAGTATCGTAGTAATCGGTAGCATAGGAGATTTGATAAAGTGTCTTACTTAAGGGGGCGGTTCATCAGGAATTTGTTTATGTTGGACTTGAAGACATCCAAGTTGTAGTCAGGTGGGAAACAGGCAGACGGAAGAGAGTTCCACAGGCGTGCACTTCTAAGAAAGAAGCTTTGCTCATGGAATCTACGCTTTGATTTAAGCACAGATAAGGAGAGGGAAAATTAATGACAGTGGTCTCAACTAGACGGATGTTTATCGTGAAAGATTGACGAGGGGTGGCAGAGATTTGAGCTCAGACGAGCACTTACCATGAAAATAACGATAAAACAAAGACAGGCTCGCAACATCTCTTCTGAGAGAGAAAGGTTGCAGGGAAGAGAAAAGGACATCCCCCACCAAGCCACGAAGTCTATTTTGTACTCCGTTAAGGCAGGATAGGCTGTTTTTAGCAACTCCTACCCAGATGTGCCAGCAGTGCTCCATCCATAATGTTTAATGTAAGAATATATACGTAAGATGGGTCTTATTGTGGTTATTGTATTTTTTTAGTTACGACAATGAGGTTAGAATATTTGGGAAATATCAGGTTCATTATGCTGAGATGTAGGACAACGTCGTCGTCGTCGTCGTCGTCGTCGAAAGAAAGAAAGAAAGAAAGAAAGTTGGTATGTGGTCAATCAAAAGCAAACGGAAGTCACACTCGCTATTGTAACAAAGGACGTAATTTCAAACATATGTATTCAAAACAATATTAAAAGTTTAGATCAGTTTATGATTTGAACAATAAAGCAAAGGAAGAGTAAAAATAAATAACAAAGAAAAATGTGAGCACCAACGTTATCGTCAACAATCTTCAGTGATGGCTGCCATTGTTTTTCTCTTTCTATTTTTCATCTCTACATTATCCCAGGTTTATGTTGTTAAAAATTTTCTTTCTTTAAATTCTTCTTTCTTAATATCAGGAGGGATTATCTTGTTTCGATTGATACGTTGCTTCTTCATCTGGTTTTCTCGAGTCCCTAATTCACGAAAAACCCGACAAAATCTGCAACAATGTTTTCCACAGCCAGAAGACCTACTCATACAAATACCCTCTAGCATTGTATATACAGGGTGATCCCCCCCCAAAAAAACAAAACAAAAACTAAATAGAAGCCATCTAGAACAAATGCTGTAGAACGAAGAAAAAAAGACCAAAGACCCTATTGTTTTGATGTGATGTTTTGAATATAATAAACTAGTTATGACCAAAGTTTCATTTCATTCGGACAAAACACTAAGAAACGGGTCCTAATTAGAGTTGGGGCCCGTTTTTTTGGGTCACCCTATATATATATATATATATACTAGCTGGACTCCCGGCGTTGCCCGGTTGTACACTACGTTTAAACATGATATCTTCATTTATGCAGATTGCGTATGTATCATTATAGAATGCATCCACTATTGAATATTATATATTATGAGGAATAATTTGCCCGGTTAACTAATTCGCAAAATAAAAAATAAATAATAATTATAATGGCATTCATCAAATAAATAGAAAAGAGGCCTTTTTTCTATTGTTCTTGGCCTTCAGGCCGGGATCAAAGTGTAGTATCTGTTCCGGCAGATACTGCAAGCTATGACTAGCAAAGACCAGATGTGGGGGCAACCCCACATGCCTGACCTTTAACCAGTTCCCATTTCCCACCTCTCGGGAGCTGGTCCCCCCTTTCTCTTCCCCCTCCCTTCACTCCTCACATTAAAAATTGGCCTTGTGCCTAATTTGCTCGGTGGGGGAGCAAATAAATACCATCTGTTCCGGCAGATACTGCAAGCTATGACTAGCTATGACTAGCAAAGACCAGATGTGGGGGCAACCCCACATGCCTGACCTTTAACCAGCTCCCATTTCCCACCTATCGGGAGCTGGTCCCCTTTTCCCCTTCCCCCTCCCTTCACTCCTCACATTAAAAATCGGCCTTGTGCCTAATTTGCTCGGTGGGGGAGCAAATAAATACCATCTGTTCCGGCAGATGCTGCAGGCTATGACTAGCTATGACTAGCAGGGACCAGATGTGGGGGCGGCCCCACATGCCTGACCATTAACCAGCTCCCATTTCCCACCTCTCGGGAGCTGGTCCCCTTTTTCCCTTCCCCCTCCCTTCACTCCTCACATTAAAAATCGGCCTTGTGCCTAATTTGCTCGGTGGGGGAGCAAATAAATACCATCTGTTCCGGCAGATACTGCAAGCACAGACCATATGTGGGGGCGACCCCACAGATAAGACCTTGGTCAATGTAGGGGCAACCCTTCATACCAATTGTCACTATCCAGCTCCTCTACTTCCCGGGGAGTTAATCCCCATTTCCCCTTCACTCCTCACTTTAAAAATCGGCCTTGTGCCTACTTTGGTCAGTGGGGGAGAAAATAAATACCTCAAAGTGTAGTATCTGTTCTGCAGATGCTGCACTTAAGATAATTTGTACCAGTCAATGGAGGGGAAACTCTCTATACTGGGAAAATTATTATTTTTGGTCACAACCAAAGTGCCCCCTTTTTACCCTACTTTTATGGGAGCTGATTTTTACCCCACATTAAAAACGGCCTTGTGCCTAATTTGTCTTTGGTGGGGAAGCAATTAAATACAATAATGTCATTCATCAAATCCTGTCTGTGTTTGTTTATAATATCTTGTCAGGTGATATTTGGGCTTGACGATGAATGCTCTGGAAAAGTCATTTCTGATTAATGTGTAGTCTTAAAATATACAAACGAAAAAATGATTTGCGGCGATTTTAAATGGTACCTCTACTTTTATCGTAAATTAAACTCATTAATAAGAAAAATTTAAAATAAAATGGCGAGGTACACCCGGGCTTTCACAGGAGGATCATTCGAGCTGTAGTCGACTGTTCTATCACTAAGCTATATCTCCAAGTTATAATAAATCTGTTTTTTTTTTGTTTTGTTTTTTCAAGAAGAAATGATTTTCTGAAATAATATTATCTCCCTGGCAGGTCTAACGTAAAATATTCCCTTTAAAAATTGTCCATATTTTATCTATATTATTATTTCGATTTTCGATATTATCTAATGAATTTCTGTACAAAACATACCTGAGAACACTGCCAGACATAGAAATAAACTTTGTGTGAAATTTGCAAAAGACAAGCTTAGCCGTTTCGGAACCCATAAGGAAGGAACTCACGCATACACGAAGTGACTTTTATGGAATTATATATATATATATATATATATATATATATATATATATATATATATATATATATATATATATATATATATAAATTATTTTAGGGTAAACAGTTACATATGGTCGCTATTTTTATTTTATTTTTTTTTTAAGAGCTCCATTTCTTCTTTTTCAATTTCTTTCTAATCTTTCCCATTTTTCTTTTTGGCGTCGACATGTTCTGGGTCGCCTGAGGAAGTCTCTTTGACTGAAACAGATGGTTATTTGTAGCGACCATATGTAACTGTTTAAAAATAAAAATAAATATTTGCTCTTTTTATTGAGCACTATCTAACAACCTCGTTGTCTTGATTAGTCCCGACTTCTGAAAACCTCAAACCGGAATATATATATATATATATATATATATATATATATATATATATATATATATATATATATATAACGTTACTTTTTACTTGCGTTAGTAACGCGACTTCTTGCTGTGAATGTTTTATAAAATAGAACTAAAATAGGGCTGAGTACGTTGAGTACCCCTTGGATTTCCATCAGAACCCTGTTGTTCAGCTCTGACAATATCCCGTCGACACAGTCATTACCACAGCGAAGAAATGTTCCTATTTACAATGCCTCCCCACGGGACAGAGTTAGACACCAGGGTCGTTTTTTAATGTGGAGAAAAGGAAAACAAAACAAAAATTGCCTCAGTCGTGAAGGATTTCTCCTCCACTGACAGAGAACAAGAAATTGAAGTGTAGCATCTGAAGAACAGATGCTACACTTTGATCTTGACCTAAAGGCCAAGATGTTGGCCGCAAAGAGGGGTTGTATTTATTTGCTTCCTCACTGAGAAAATTAGGCACAAGGCCGTTTTTTAATGTGAAGATGGGGGAGGAAGGGAAAAGGGGACCAGCTCCCGAGAGGTGGGAAATGGGAGCTACATGGGCCACTAGATTGCCACAAGGGCAATGGTCTTTGCTTGCAGCATCTGCCGGAACAGATGGTATTTATTTGCTCCCCCACTGAGCAAATTAGGCACAAGGCCGATTTTTAAAGTGAGGAGTGAAGGGGAAATGGGGACTAACTCCCCGGGGAGTAGGGGAGCTGGATAGTGACAATTGGTATGAAGGGTTGCCCCTACATTGACCAAGGTCTTATATGTGGAGTCGCCCCCACATATGGTCTTTGCTTGCAGTATCTGCCGGAACAGATACTACACTTTGATCTTGACCCGAAGGCCGCAAAGAGGGGTTGGGCTTTTTACAGTGTGTGGCTTTGAATTGGATTTTATTAATATTTGCTTACACTTAAGAAAAAAAAACACCGTATTGCTGCTGCTGCTACTACTACTAATAATAATACTTTTACATCCATTTTACGAGGTTTTAGCGGTTTGTTGAAATTTTCAAACACTGACAATTTATTTGTGCATATTGCTATTATTTAAAGAATATGACAATGGTTAATTTATAACTTTTAAACTCAAATCATAAAAGTATTGTTCTGCAAGATTGTCACACAAAAAAAAAAGATTGTCGCAGAAAAAAAAAGATTGTTACACACAAAAAAAATATTGTCACACATACTAAAAAAGATTGTCACACACACAAAAAAGATTGTCACACAAAAAAAAAGATTGTCACACTAAAAAAGAGTGTCACACAAAAAAAAGATTGTCACACAAAAAAAGATTGTCACACAAAAAAATGATTGTCATACAAAAAAAAATCGTCACACAAAAAAAAAGATTGTCGCTCAAAAAAAAAGATTGTCACAAAAAAAAAGATTGTCACACAAAAAAAGATTGTCACACAAAAAAAAGATTGTCACACACAGAGAAAGGATTGTCACACAAAAAAAAAAGATTGTCGCACAAAAAAAGATTGTCACACAAAAAAAAAAGATTGTCGCACAAAAAAAGATTGTCACACAAAAAAAAAGATTGTCGCACAAAAAAAGATTGTCGCTCAAAAAAAAAGATTGTCACAAAAAAAAAGATTGTCACACAAAAAAAGATTGTCACACAAAAAAAAGATTGTCACACACAGAGAAAGGATTGTCACACAAAAAAAAAAGATTGTCGCACAAAAAAAGATTGTCACACAAAAAAAAAGATTGTCGCACAAAAAAAGATTGTCGCACAAAAAAAAAGATTGTCACACAAAAAAAATATTGTCACACAAAAAAAAGATTGTAGCACACAAAAAAAGATTGTCACACAAAAAAAGAGTGTCACACACAAAAAAGATTGTCACACACAAAAAAAGATTGTCACACAAAAAAAGATTGTCACACAAAAAAAGATTGTCACACAAAAAAAAGATTGTCACACAAAAAAAGATTGTCACACAAAAAAAAGAGTGTCACACAAAAAAAAGATTGTCACACAAAAAAAAAGATTGTCACACACAAAAAAAGATTGTCAACCAAAAAAAAAAAGATTGTCACACAAAAAAAGATTGTCACACAAAAAAAGAGTGTCACACAAAAAAAAGATTGTCACACAAAAAAAAGATTGTCACACAAAAAAAGATTGTCAGACAAAAAACAAAGATTGTCACACAAAAAAAAATTGTCGCACAAAAAAACGATTGTCACACAAAAAAAGATTGTCACAGAAAAAAAAAGATTGTCACACAAAAAAAAGATTGTCACACAAAAAAAAAGATTGTCACACAAAAAAAAAGATTGTCACACAAAAAAAAAGATTGTCACACAAAAAAAAAGATTGTCACACAAAAAAAAGATTGCCACACAAAAAAAAGATTGTCACACACAAAAAAAAGATTGTCACACAAAAAAAATATTGTCACACAAAAAAAAAATTATCGCATAAAAAAAAGATTGTCGCACAAAAAAGATTGTCACACAAAAAAAAAGATTGTCGCACAAAAAAAGATTGTCGCACAAAAAAAAAGATTGTCACACACAAAAAAAGATTGTCGCACAAAAAAAGATTGTCACACAAAAAAAATATTGTCACACAAAAAAAGATCGTAACACACAAAAAAAGATTGTCACACAAAAAAAGAGTGTCACACACAAAAAAAGATTGTCACACAAAAAAAAGATTGTCACACAAAAAAAGATTGTCACACACAAAAAAAGATTGTCATACAAAAAAAAGATTGTCACACAAAAAAAGATTGTCACACAAAAAAAAAGAGTGTCACACAAAAAAAAGATTGTCACACAAAAAAAGATTGTCACACACAAAAAAAGATTGTCAACCAAAAAAAAAAGATTGTCACACAAAAAAAGATTTTCACACAAAAAAAGAGTGTCACACGAAAAAAAGATTGTCACACAAAAAAAAAGATTGTCACACAAAAAAAGATTGTCGCACAAAAAAAGATTGTCACACAAAAAAAAGATTGTCAACCAAAAAAAAAGATTGTCAGACAAAAAACAAAGATTGTCACACAAAAAAAAATTGTCGCACAAAAAAAAGATTGTCACACAAAAAAAAGATTGTCAACAAAAAAAAAGATTGTCACACAAAAAAAAAAGATTGTCACACAAAAAAAAAATTGTCGCACAAAAAAACGATTGTCACACAAAAAAAAGATTGTCACACAAAAAAAGATTGTCACACAAAAAAAAATTGTCACACAAAAAAAAAGATTGTCACACAAAAAAAAGATTGCCACACAAAAAAAAAAGATTATCGCATAAAAAAAAGATTGTCACACAAAAAAAATATTGTCACACAAAAAAAAAGATTGTCACACAAAAAAAAAAGATTGTCACACAAAAAAGGATCCATTTCCATTTTTCTCGTCCTCGCACAGTACTACGGACCAAAAATTTCACGGGAGAATTTCGTTAGGAAATCTTGTTACATCTTTCATGTTCTCTTTACCTTGCTCCTTCAGATTATCAATTATTTCTTGGATTACAAAACCATTTAACATCACGAAAGGATATTGAACATGAATTGACAGGAATTTTAAAAGCAAAATATTTGGATGGAATCGAGTTGTTAGAAAGCGAAAGTTGTTTCTGGATGAAAATTTTTCTTTTTTTGATTTTCAAGTTGAAATTTAAAATATTCAAAATCTTTTGCATCGATATGATACACATTGCCGAACATTTGCAAATAAGAAAAATGCCTTACTACTACTACTACTACTACTACTACTTCTTACTACAACACTACCACCACAACTACTATGCGATATATTTCTACTACTACTACTACTACTACTACTACTACAACTTCTTCTTACTACCACACTACCACCACTATTACTACTACTCGCTATATTTCTACTACTACTACTACTACTACAACTTTTTCTTACTACCACATCACCACCACTATTACTACTACTACTACTACTACTATTTATTATTATTATTATCATATTTAGCATTTTTACTACGATGACTTGATACTGCCACATATTACTACTAATACTTCTACTACTACTACTACTACTACTACTACTTCGATCACTACTACTTCTACTACTTCTACTACTACTAGTATTAATTCTACTATTACTACTAATAATTATATTAACACTATTTCTACTACTACCACTAGTTTTCTTGTCACTATTTCTACTGCTACTACTAATTCTACTATTTCTACGACTACTAATTATACGACTACTACTACTTCTTCTGCTACCACTACTTTTATAACCACTACTACCACTATTACTACTACTAACTCTATTACCAGTATTTATATTCTGCTACTACTATTACTACTACCAGTATTTCTTCTACTACTAATTATACTACTACTCGCTACTGCTACTACTACTACTACAACTACTACTACTACTACTAATACTGCTACTACTACTACTACTAATACTGCTACTATTAGTTTTCTACTACTACTGCTACTATTCTTATACTTATATTACTTATCACGCTACTACTAATAATAATTTTACTACTAATACCTCCACTACTATTACTACTTCTGCTGCTACTACTACTACTACTACTACTACCGTTTCTTCTGGCTTTAAATATATTATAATTTTAGCACCCGATTATTTTCCATATATTTTTCACAGAATACAATTTTCAGATTCTACATCAATATATAAATACGATATCAATATAAATACTACATCAATATATAAATACGATATCAATATAAATACGATATCAATATAAATACTACATCAATATAAATACGATATCTATAAATATAAAAGCGAAAATGTATGTATGTATGTGTGCTCGCTTTTTCTGTATGTCTACAAAAGGCTTCTTTCAGAGAAGCGGTGAGTCACTTCACAACTTTTAAAAACTTTTTATATCACATATAAATCGTAATATCTCACAATTAACAACGAAGCTGGCCTGTCTATTTAATTTGCTCGATTTCGGGAAGATAAATATTCAACATTTGTCGCTCGCCGCATATGGGTTAGTTTTTTTCTTATAACATCTTGGGAAAATAAAAATCCCGCAGCAAACTTGACCTCATTAATTCCTAAAAACGGGCACCTGCCAAATTCAAGTAATTAAATAAATTCAAACGTATTTCCGTTAGCAGCTCGCGGTGGGGCAATGGTTAACGTCGCACATTTTTTTTTTTTACACTTTAATTTACAACTTTGCCTCAACGGTTCGGGTTCGATCCTCATACTTACTTTTTTTAACTCCCCCCCCACACCCCTCCAAACACCCGGGCAACGCCGGGTACCCCTCGCTAGTCAATATATAAATACGATATCAATATAAATACGATATCAATATATAAATACGATATCAATATAAATACAACATCAATATATAATACGATATCAATATATAAATACAATATCAATATATAAATACGATATCAATATAAATACGATATCAATATAAATACAATATCAGTATATACATACGATATCAATATAAATACAATATCAATATATAAATACAATATCAATATATAAATACGATATCAATACAAATACGATATCAATATATAAATACGATATCAATATATAAATACGATATCAATATAAATACAATATCAATATATAAATACAATATCAATATATAAATACAATATCAATATAAATACGACATCAATATGAATACAATATCAATATATAAATACGATATCAATATATAAATACGATATCAATATATAAATACGATATCAATACAAATACAATATCAATATATAAATACGATATCAATATATAAATACGATATCAATATAAATACAATATCAATATATAAATACGATATCAATATATAAATACGATATCAATATAAATACGACATCAATATAAATACAATATCAATATATAAATACGATATCAATATAAATACGATATCAATATAAATACAATATCAATATAAATACGATATCAATATAAATACGATATCAATATAAATACTACATCAATATATAAATACGATATCAATATAAATTCAATATCAATATATAAATACGATATCAATATATAAATACAATAGCGTGTGTGTTATGTTGTGCGTTACGTTTACATCTTATTTCTTTCGAGTGACTGTCGTTTAATTGTTATGACCTTGCATTTTTGTTTTATAAAAAAATATACCAAGAATTCTTCATAAGTTTTGGTTTCGGTTTCGATTCAAACTGATGCATGCAAGTCATATTGATATATATATATATATATATATATATATATATATATATATATATATATATATATATATATGGAAATCACAACTTTATAATATATAATAATCGATAGAAAATTGGCTCTATTAATAAATACGAAATATTAAGTTAAAATATTATAAATAAAATTATAAATTAAAATATCATATTTAAGCGTATTTTACGACCGGGCTATGCCGGTCCTACCTACTAGTAAAAATAATTAGCTTAGGTATAATCGGATTATTTTTTTAAACTCGCGTGAGTATCCTGTATTTTTTTTAAAAATAATCCATTGAAACAATTTGTTTCTATTTAAGTACAGAAGAATTTTATCAAATACTCTAATACGTGGTGGTACTTAAGTAGCCACTGACATGGACCGATGACATGTACGTGCCAAGTTCAAATCAGGTCCGTTTCGTAGCTACACTTTTAATAAGGACATGGTATTAACCTCTCTCCCAACTTAATTAGAGTTGCCATACAAAACAACCCTTACCCTAACCCCAACCAATAAAACTTCGCAAGATCTGATACAAAGTCAGGAGGTGAGCATTGAGAAGCCAGCGAAAAAGAGGCGCGTGCCCTGGAACCCACAAAAATGCCTAAGCAGCTCCTTTGGCAGACCGCAGTAGATGCACCTCAGGCAATGAGAAGTGTTGGACTTTGAAATCTAGGTTTATTTTTCATTATTGATTTGATTATCTAATAAAGTTTTATTTAACTTTGAGTTCTCATCCTTAATTTCGTAAACACTATATTGAGGTTGCTATTTTTCAAAGATAAGGTAACCAGTGAAATATAATGAGGTTAATACAAGAGTGCACAATACCAAAATAGAGCAAGTTACACTTTCAATCTGTCTTTACATAATCAGTAATGTGTTGCTGCACAGTCGTTAGCATGTTTCAGTCTTCTAGTATTTAGTAACTAGAGACCTTTTCAGGCAACAACGCTTTTATTCAAAAGCGGAATTATATATATATATATATATATATATATATATATATATATATATATATATATATATATATATATATATATATATATATGAGAGTTGTTCCAAAAAGAAAATTTCCCTTTGTTTTAACTCAAAAACCTTGAAGAGCTACGAACACAGGAGTGATACCATTAAAACGAGCGACAATTTGTGTTCCAGAATTCATTTTTTCTACATAGTCATCATCATTCTCAGTGCACTGTAACTATGATATCTATATCGTATCTTCTGATGCACGTCTATGAGAGGTGTTGCTTTCTTAAGGTCTAACAACATCAATATCTGCAACAGAGAGATGAAACTTTCAAGCCATAAATGCAGGAATTCAGTCATTCTAACAATGCAATTTAATTTACTCCATTAAAGCGGAGTAAAAAGATGGAATTACTAGCTGGACGCCCGGCGTTGCTCGGTCATGCAATACGCTTAAACATGATATTTTAATTTATGCAGGTTGCGTATTTATTGTTATAGAACCAATCCTTTATTATTTACTAGCCTGAGTGCCCGGCGTTGCCCAGGTGTTTGAAGGTGTGTGTTGAGCAAAAAAAAAAAAAAAAAAAAAGAAGAATGAAAGAAAAAAAGTGGTAGTAGGTAGGAAGGCTCGGAATTGTACCGCAAAGGAGGAAAAGAACGTGAAAAATAAAGTTACGTCTTTGTTGTTGCGCCCATCGCTAAACCGGAAATGACGAATGTTTAAATTAAGGGCTAGTCAATCGAAAAGAGGGGACGACTTTCGGAAATATCGGCGAAAAAAGCAACCCTCCCTGTAGATAAGTGCCCAGTTGAGGGTGGAGGAATTCATGTTTTTTAGCCAATTTTTCGATATTTGTCGTCCGAAGTGTCAAGCTTCAAAATGATAACAATCTCGTAAAAATCTGTCGCCTCTGTCGAAAGTTTTAGACATACATACATACATACATACATACATACATACATACATAACAAAAGGCTTCCTTCAGTCTTGACAGACTATGGATACCCACTGTAAGGTGCCTGCGCGTGAAATTTTTGTGGCAAGAGTTGCGCATTCTACAACTATACTTTTTACGAGTCGACATTGTTGAATAACAGTGGCAAGTGGAGGTTTAGGACGACTGGAAACAATGCCGAGATAAGCGGAAAGCACATACAGCCCCTAGAAATCCCAAATCGTCACCCATCTGGTTCTAGTCAGGCTCAATGTCGCTTAACTTCGGAGATCTGACGAGAACTGGTGTGTCAACGTGATTAGTCCGTATACATATATACATACATACATACATACATACATACATACATTTAAACAGACAGATAGGATTTTTATTATAGAAGATTATATATTACGAGAAATAATTTGCCCGGTGGACTAATTCGCAGCAAAAAAATATTTTTTAAATAAATAATAAATAAATAAAATAAGAAAATGAAAATAATTATT
Organism: Euprymna scolopes; assembly: GCF_053919585.1. NCBI lineage: Eukaryota > Metazoa > Mollusca > Cephalopoda > Sepiida > Sepiolidae > Euprymna > Euprymna scolopes. The sequence continues at coordinate 17,832,212 of NC_136512.1, forward strand.
CATCAAATACCGTCTGTGTTTGTTTAGAATATCACGTCAGCTGATATTTGGGTAGGACGATAAATGCCCTAAAAAGTCACTTTGATTAATGCTTAAAGTTTAAATATATGCAAAGAAAGAAATGATTTGCGGCGATTTTAAATCTTAGACTTCTTTAATCGTAAATTGAACTCAATAATTAGAAAAAATTAAAAACATAATAATTTAGATACACTTGGGCTTGAACCAATTGATCTGTAGTTGAATATTCTACCATTGAGCTATACCTCCACATGACAACAGTTCGTTTTATTTTTTTTTTAAGAAATGATTTGCTGAGAATTATCTCCCTTGGTCGGTGTAACTGAAAAATATTCCCCTATAATTTTTTTTTCTATAAGAAGGACATACTTTTTTTTATGATTCGGATTTTTTCGATTTTCAATACTTATCGGATGAACTTCTGCTCAAAACATATGTAAGAACACTGCCAGGAATTTGCAAAAGATAGGCTCAGCCGTTTCGGAACACATAAAAAAGGAACTCACACACATACACAAAGTGACTTTATATATAATACTAGAGACAGAGAGGGATAAAGATAGAGATAGAAATATATGCTGGTTGAGAGCTGACACACGTGTGAGTCTAATTTGACATATGGGCACGTGTGTGGCCAAATGTACTTATAAGTGGACATTGGTCAAATAGAAAATAAATAATTAGAGGTGTTTTTCTCTTTTTATTTTATATTTCGTTTGGGGTCGTAGCAATGATAACACCATAAAAATGACCACTCGAGAATAGACCGCTCGTATGTAGGCACCCGCCCCGGCATGTGCCTGGCGTCATCCCGCTAAGTCTCGGCCTCCGGACCATCCCATTAAGACGTGACCCTGAAGATATACTTAATAATATATGTGACAAAGAAGAAAAGAAAAAAGAAATAAGCGGTCATCTGATTGGTCAAGCGGTCATCTGATTGACCCTGAGTTTGTCCATTGTTTTCAGCCCTTTCTTCTTGTAAATCCATTCTCTTGTTGGTCAGTGAAGCATTTTTATGCGGATAAAACTTAAACACATGCCGGCGCTAAGGGCACCTGCCATCCTACATCTATGGCAAGGTATTAGTTTAGGATTTTCATTTATCTCCTCCCTCCCACGGTGATAAGATGTGACACAAGGTTATGAAAAGTGGGATTTATAAAAACAGTGCTCTTGTAGAAAAAAAAAAAAACTCTGGCCAAACAATAATGTGTCTTGGCAAACCATTATTCCCGGCACGGGCGTTCCAGGCGTTTAGCAATAAACTAAAGCATTCTTAAATGGGGAGATGGTAAAGCCTGGAAATATATTGACCCCCTAGAACAACAAAGGACCAAAGTAAACAACATCCTCATAAGTGGTCTACACTCTGCCGGTCTGATTTTGTCATCGACTAAAATGTTTCAAATTACCGAACAATCCGAATTAGTGCGAATTACTGACGCACAATATTTTTTGTAAAATACTATTTCCAGATAAGAATATTCACGTATTATGTTTCTAAATTGTTTAGATGGGGATTTATAAGTCATATTATTTGGATTATTCGGACTATTGTTCTCACCTTCAGTGTTTTTATTTTTTTTGTTTGTTTGTTTTTTTGACAATGAAGATGCTGAGCGTAGTGGTCGGCCATCGGATGTTGACAACGATAAATTAGACATAACGTATACGACAATGTTAAACCACGTGGGAGACATTAGAAAGATTTAAAAAAAAACTTGATAAATGAGTGACTCACTAGTTAAATGCCAACCAAAAGAAACGCTTTTATGAAGTGTAATCTTCCCTTCTTTTATGCAACAAGAACGACCCGTTTCTCAACCGGGGTTTGACTTGTGATTAAAAGTGAGGTCTTTACAATCGGCGATGCTCAGCTCAGTGGTTAGACGCCAACGAAACACCAGGACACTTTCCGAAGTCAGAGTTGCACCAAAAGAACGCCATGCTGATTGTTTGGTGGTCTGCCGTCGGTCTCATCCGTTAAAGTTTTCTTGAATGCAGACGACACCATTTCAGCGGAGAAGTACTGTCAACAAATGAATGAAATGCACCAGAAACTTCGACAACAATACCCAGCATTAGTCAACTCTCATCCACGACAATGCTCTACTGCACGTTGCTAAACTGAACCTTGCAGAAACTGAACGAATTTGGCTACGAAACTCTGCCTCATCCACCATACTCTTAATACCTCTCACCTACTGAAAACCACTTTCCAAGCATCTCAACAACTTTCTGCGTGAGAAATCCTTAAAAAATCTAAGCGATATCAAAAACGCTTTCAGCAACTTCATCGTCACTAGAACGCAATATTTTTACGTTACTGGCATAAATACGTTTGTTTTTGCGTTGGCAAAAGTGTGTGGATTCTGGTGGTGCTCATTTCGATGAATACATTTTTGTTCCAGCGAAGATATGCTCATCTGAATTTAAAAGTTAAAAAACCGCAATAACTTTCTTGTCAACCTGATAATTGTTTTATCTCTAAAAAATAATAGTCGTAAAATAAAAGATAAACTCAAATCCAGTTTTCAGAATTTGAAAAGAAATTGCATCCTCATTCTGTTTAAGCAATTTATGGTGTTTTTTTTTTTTTTTTTTTTTTAGTTTTAATTAAACACGGAAACCGCTTTGACTTCTTTAGGCTTCAAGTCTAACTAATTCCCATTTTAGAATCTTGATACTTAATTATCCTTTTCCTGTTCTTTAGTATACACCTTTAAACACAACCTTTACTGACAGTAAGCCTACTTAGGATTCCAGCACACCCGCACCTTTTCAGTGGAGGTTTAGTTGGTGGTCTCTCTCTCTATCTCTCTCTGTCTTTCTCTCTGTCTGTCTGTCTCTCTCTCTCTCTCTCTCTCGGTCTTTCTCTCTCTCTCTCTCTCTCTCTCTCTCTCTCTCGGTCTTTCCATCCTCCTTGATCCTGAGGGTCTTATTATTATCCTTAATATCATCATAATTATTATTATTATTATTATTATTATTATTATGATCATCAGTAGTAGTAGTAGTAGTAGTAGTAGTAGTAATGTCCCAATACGCTGTGGCGCTTACTAGCAACCTTTTTATGCTTGCCTAGGATATAGCTGACGACTTCAATAAGTTTCCAGACCATTTTTTTTTTTAATTCTGTATGTTACTGCTATGCATCTTATGAGATGACTGATCAATTTTTACGATTTCAGGTTCAAATGAACAGCTACAGCAGTAATTAAAATAACCCTACTAAAGCCTGAGTGTCACAGCTGTCGAGTTTCAAAGATGTATTCTGGACACGAAGACACTTTAGAAGAACGAAATGCAATAATCTGTTTTAAATTTTAGGGGAAAATGCTGCGAGGATGATGAGAGATGTGAAAAAATTAAGGAAGCCAGAACATAAGAGTTGATTGGCCAAATAAAGAATTTCATAGATTAGGACCGTCGGGTGTTTATAGAGACAATAAATGTACAGTTTGATGTTAGTGTAGGAACTGTACACACAATTATTCACGAGGAACTGAAGATGCGGAAGATTTGCGCAAATGCTCCCGTCCACAACTCCATCCTTGCCGCAGACTATTTGACCAAGATCGGCATCAAGACACTTCCTCACCCTCCCTATAGTCCAGACCTTTCTCCCTATGACTTTTTGTTATTCCCTAAGCTCAAGGAAAACCTTAAAGTCTGTCATTATGAGACAATTAAGGAGACGAGGAAGGCTGTGACAATAATCATTGAAAGACTTACACAAGAGGACTTCCATAAGCCATTCCAGAAATTGTTGAAACGGTACAAGTGTTGTATATTGTAGTTATATTCGAAGAGATGATGTATTAAAACGTGTCATGTGTTATCTAGTGGATGTGAGATATTGTTCTTTATCCAGACAGATAATAAACGTATAAATCGTATGTATGTTGTTTAGCCCGGAGGACATGATATTGGCGTGTAAACTGAGTCATGTTGTATCAGACTTATCACACGGGATATTTTTACAGTTCATATGTAAGAAGAATAATATATGCTTCATACCTTTTTCTTGAAGAGTTCTTCTATCTTCCCGCTGCTCCGTGACGAACAATGAAGCGATCAGCATCATCAATTGAGACATCTGTTCTTATTTGTGAAACCATAAAACAACTCTTTATATTTTTATAATATAAATTTATTACAGTTGTCTCAAATGGTTTTCACAGGATCTGAAGTTCGTCTACATTTTCTATTCTTACAGCCCGCTCCTAGCTGTCTGTCAACCCCTGTCTAGACGTCTGTCCGCTTTGGTGATCAAATCTCAACTCCCTGAATCTCTCCCAAACTAACTACATCACGTGTTCTTTTACTTCACCTAATTACGTGTCTCAGTCAAACCCCAAAATAATGTTTACATCCGTTTTCTATTTTCACATTCCTTTTGCGACTCACACGTCAATTATTTCTTCCCAAATTTAATTGTTTATTCTTCTAATCATAATAACTGATCCAGAGAACATCCGTCGCTCAAATCAATTAATAATAACAATAACAATAATAATAATAATGTTTTGACATCGTTCACACGGATACTACGCTATGATCACAGCCTAAAAGGGTCATAACATTACACAAGTGCATTGAAGCCGGAGGAGATTACTTCGAAGGAGACTAAAGTTTCATGTGTGTACTATTAATAAAAGTGGCCATATGAAAAAAATCTGGAAATTTATTGAAGGCATTTCGTATTTGCTTTGTTATCATTTTATTTCATCCATTACTAAACGTGTCGGGTACACTAATCTTTTATCCAGTTTCTCTGTCCTTCCCATCATACAATAGAATCAAATCTAGAGGTTGCACGTGTTCTTCAGAGATATCAAAGCCAATGCATACTCTCGCACCCTTTCAATGGTAGTTTGGTTGGTGCTCTCTCTCCCCGATCGTTCTATCCTCTTAGTAGTATGGCAATGACACTAGTTTTCCATATAGAGCAACAAACTTGCAAATCACGACAATCCATTAACTTAGAGCTCAGTGTTCAGCATACTTATGCAGTCATATGACTCAAATGACCGTCAGATGACCAGAAAACTAATTGTCCCCCATCTTCTAATATATATTCAAATGCCAGTGCGATGCTGGTTATGTTGGGCGAACATTCTTGCATCTTTTGACTCGTATAAACCAGTATGTTCCATCGAAGATCAGACAAGGGAGGATGGGGTCTGGTAGTCTCCTTCCTTCTGCCGTCTTGGACTCTGCTATTGGCCAGCATTTGATCGACAAACCGTGCTGTACCGATAGATATAAAATTGAATGGTTCGAGGTGCTACATAGAGCGGACTCCAGAAACCATTTAAAAATTTTGGAGTCTGTTTCTATTGCGGTGCGGAAACCTTCTTTGTGCAGGCAGAAAGAAACATCTATCGCATTGTTTCTTTTTGGGGAACTGTGAATCTTTTCTCCCGTTTTTCCCCCTCGTTGTGCCATCATTTTAATCGTTTTTTAAACGTTAATAAACTTTATTTTAGTGTCCCCGTAATTTTTGACACATTCAATAGTTCCCCATCAGAACTCTTTACTTTCGACATAGTATTATTTTTACGCTATCGATTTTCTCCTGATGAGATGATAGCTGAAAGAGGTCTCGAGAGACTTCCGCCCATTTTATTTTAAACTTTATTTAAATTCTGTACCTCTAAACATTTATATATATATATATATATATATATATATATATATATATGTATATATATATATATATATATATATATATATATATACAAACTTGTTTTTTTTTGTATTTATATTCATACGAGCGGGGGGTACCCGGCGTTGCCCGGGTGTTTAGAGGTGTGTGTGTTAAAAAGAGGTGTGAATGAAAAAAAAAGTTTTGGTCGGATTGAACCCCGAAGCCTTGATGCGAAGGTGTAAACAAAAGGGGGAAAAAGTCAGTCACCTAACCATCTCTGCCACGATGGCGAGGAACTGATAAGGGCGTTATATGAAGGTTTATGAAGCGAAATGAACAGATGCGAGGAAGTATGACCTATTTTTGCGCTGCAAGCCAAAGCACTTGCGGACATACACAAGAAGAAGCGAACATTTTCGCTTTTATATTTATGGTTAAGCTAATATATGACGAGAGTAAATTTTCTGCAAATGCAAAGAAACGAAACGAAATAACCTCGTAATGATTTATGTTGAATTGGTTCTGTTAGTGTTAAATCTGGCGAAGAAATGAAACTGTATTTGCCCACCTCCCGGTAAGCAAAAGACCCAAATATGTATAATTTTTTTATTTGTTTTATGCGCGTAAAACTGAAAGAATTAATGGCAAAAACTGGGAGAAAAAAATGTAAGAAAGGATGTTAAGAAATCATTTGTATGTGTTTAAAAGTGAAAAAAAAAATTTAAAAAATGAAGGTAGTCCTGCATAATTTGTCCCTAATTCTCGTGAATTCCCGTCAAGCATTGATCGGGCGAGACCGGAAGTATGACTACAAATGAAAAAAAAAAAAAACTCCCAGAAAACTTACCGTGTAAAATGCAATTATGTTTATTTTATTTTATTTTATCTTGTTGTTATTTTTTTTTGTTGGTTTGTTTTCTGCAATAAAATCAAAGAAACAAAACAAACAGTAAAAAAGTACAAATGGAAAAAAAGAAATAAATAAACCCAGAAAACTGACCGAGTATAACAAATAAATGTTTAATAATAATTTTTTGTTTTATTGTTGTTTTATTGTTTTATGCAAAAAAGTATTTTAACCGTGTAATTGTTAAGTATAAGTATAACGGTTTGTTATGTGTTTTTATTTTTTGTATTGTTTTCTTTGTTGTTGCTTTTTACCAATTGGAATGTCGTCTGGTTCCATATCGATAGCGTAATAGTAATTGGGCTTATGAAACTATCAGAAATTCAATGTATAGAAATAAATAATGAATGTGTAACTAATCCGAAAATAAGAAGTCAGCTCTCCCCCCTATTATCACGTATAAAATCACTGAAAACATAATATAAGGAAAAAACAGTAAATAAAATATATAAATCGAGTAATCGTTTGAACATTTGAAAAACGCCAGCGGCTGACTGTTATAGTTTGTTGTAAAACCTGTAATCTAAGGTTAGTTCGTTTCGTTTAAGTAACCCTTCGAATTGTAGGCCCCCAATAAAAAGTAAAAAAAAAATAAAAAAAGGAAAAAAAAGGAAAAAAGAAGAAATAAAAGAAATGGTATAAGTAACCCACGCAATAGATGTCATCGAAAGTTGCGTTTCAGCCGACGGTAAAATGCCATTCCATTTTTTTTTACGTAACTAAGAACTCAAATCGGTGTTTCCTCCCAAAGACCCCTGTGGACGTACCCGCAACGTTATTAAGTGGTCGCCGGGGGAGTATGAATGTAATAGAGAGAAAAGATTTTACCACTTCCACTGATTCTTACAGGTTTGTGCATATTACATTTGCATGAAATGTCTTGCGTTTAATCCTATTAAGGTCAAACTCGGAGGGGAAAAATGACTTCATTTTATTCATATAGAAGATAGATAGAGAAGAAGAGACTAAAAACTCATTTTCTATTAGTATTTATTTGCTTTCCCACCAAAGCAAAATGTGACACAAGGTCGTTTTTAATGTGGGGTTAAACCAGTTTCCCGAATAAAAGGCAATATGTCCCAGTATAGAGGGCTTCCCCTCCATTGACCGGAACAAATTACCTTAAGAGCAACATCTGCAAAACAGATACTACACTTTGATCCCGGCTCGACTTTCTTATATATGGGCCGTAGAATTGCATTTATCTGCAAAAAATCTAGCTAATTTGCATAATCTTTGAAACATTCATTTTAATAAATTCCCTATTAGTTTTTTTTCGGTTTTCTTATAGGATGATCATCTTTATTTAAGATTACTTGTAATTATATTCATGCACTTATTCTACATGATTTATAATTACGTAATATTTGCGTAAAAAGCTTGTAGTAAACCCAAAACTCTTTCTATATATATATTGATGTATGCGTAATATATATTTTTATTTAAAAAAATTTGCCTACCAAACTCCTCCGTCACTTTTTAGTCTACAGACATGAAACTTCACATAGAGGGTATTCGAACCCATGCGAAACTTTATATTTGGATTTAAGCCGGAGAAAATCGGTGCAAATTAAAATATTAGATTTGCTAGGTGAAAGTCAAACAACGGCATTACGAATATGCATGCGTGACGCAATAGCTATTGGTACGTTTTAATTTTTAGCCTTGCAGAAAACATGTCTTCATAGTGCAGTTGTTAACGTCAAAGGAGAAAGTGAATCGTGAGCGAAACGTTTTGGTTTTGATTCTCCATGGTTGCGCATGAGTAATTTCTTTTTAAAGTTTTTAAATCATCAATATATTTGGTGCAAAATAATATATTAATTATTACGAAATCTACATTTATCAAAATATGATATTCAAGTATATTTTACGATCGGGCAATGCCGTAAGGCCTGCTAGTGCGCATGTATATTTGTTTAAAAATGTTGCCTACCAAACTCTTCTACAGAGATGAAACTTAATATATAAGGTTGCCGGCCGACCTGCTAGTGTATATATATATATATATATATATATATATATATATATATATATATATATATATATATATATATATATAATATTATATATATCTTCGAAACTCCGCGGATTAAGGACTATCCACTTATCTTGTGTTTCCTTTTTTAAAATTAAATATGTTTTTAATTCTTTTTCAAGATGTTTTTTAACATGTTTTATTAATCATTTGTTCATATATATATATGTATATATATATATATATATATATTGCTCTTTTTATTGAGCACTATTTAACAACCTCGTTGTCTTCATTAGTCCCGACTTTTGAACACCTCAAACATATATATATATATATATATATATATATATATATATATATATATATATATATATATATATATATATATAAAAATAAGAATTACAGTTAAGTTTACCAAAATTATCCAAGATGGCAAAACTAAAGTAAATTATTATTATTAAAGAATTAATATTTATAAAGTAATCTCAACCAGATGTAAAAGCTCGATAAAACCAAATAGGAGATAGAGCTTATAATAAAAACAAGTAGTTGATAAAACATTTTGAAAAAACATCTTGGGAAAGAGTTAAAAACATATTTAATTTTAAAAAGGAAACACTAAATAAATGGATAGTCCTTAATCCGCGGAGTTTCGAAGAAATACTTTCCCTCTCATCAGAGGGTGGGATTTAGACAAATGCAGGATCGGATTTTGCTTGCAAAAGTATTAAATGAAACTACAAGTAAATCATATATCTTACTTGATAACAAAAAATGAAGTAAAGGGAATAGGGTGAATAAAAAAGTGATTTCACGTGAATGAATAGTCTGGTGAAGGGTAAAATTTCCAATAACGGTAAAATCCAGTTCATTTTATCCATTTATGTGAAATCCTTGGATTCTGCTCAGAACATCAAGAAAGTATATTTTAGTTTCACGTAGGCCTAAAAGCTACATTATTTTTTTCTAATTGTTTTTCTTTTTTTTTTTTTACATTGCGTTTTCGGTGATTGGGAGATCCTATTTATTAAAAAGGAAGATAGAAAGTGATAATCTACAAGGAACATTAAATTAGCGTTTCTACATAGTAAATTAATGTTACTAGTATGTTAGAACCTTCTATCCTCCTTTTTAATGAATAGGATCGTCCGATGGAATAATATATAATCTGGAAACCGTGACACACGTACGCACGTAGGTACGTACGGTCGTTAAAAGTACTGCGGTATTAATCTATCTATCTATATATCTATAAAAGTGAAAGTGTCTGTCTGTATGTGTGTGTGATATTTTCGAAATTTATCCCCTCTTTTCGATTGTTTAGCCTTAATTTAAACCTACGTCACTTCTGACGTCTTTGCTGTTACGATAACAGCAAAGACGTCAGGGTTTTTTTTCCAGTTCTTTTCCTCTTTCGCGGTACGGGTTCGAGCCTGCCTTCCTACTACCACTTTTTTTTTGCTCAACATACACCTCCAAACACCCGGGCAACGCCGGACACCCATGCTAGTATATAGATAAATTTATTTTCTCTTTCCTGTTTTCTTTCATACGTTCTTGTCATATTTTATTCTCTAACCATTTTTACTGTTAATTCTTCGTTTTTCCCTTTCTTTTTTTATAATTTCCTTCCTTTTTGTGTTCCTTCGCAATTCTTATTCAGTTTTAATCACTCCTCTCACACCACGTGACTGTAAAAATTTCCATTCCAAATTCTTTTAATCGTCTTTATAGATCCCATTTCCTTTACTCCCTACCCTATCCGAGTTTGTTTTCTTTAAACCGTCCTCACCCTCGGGTAAGGTGAGGTTCTAATTAAAATGTGATCCGAAAATATTAGGCCTGCTTAAAGTAGCCCTTAACGATCCTGACCCACATTCTCGCACGTCTATTCTTTGCGTCCTTAACGCGCACGTGCCAATGATTAGGACTAAACGTTTAACCCGACCAATGGCGCAACTTTAAGATTATAGTTAGTGCCAGCGGTTGAACCGGTTTGCTCAAAAGGAGAAAATATCAAGGGAATATTAAATTCACAAACATTCTCCAGGTTTGAGGCGGTGACTATGTTAGTTTTTTTTTTTTTTTTTTTTGCGCAGTTATTGCTGGGAGGTGTCAATGTCTTCCTACATACAGCGCCTGATACAGATCAGTCTCAACGTTGGTGATCTAACGAGAATTGTTTGTGAATTTTTTTAAATAAAGATTGGTTATTCGTATTATTGTGATCATTCGGACTACTGTTCTCATCTCGAGTGTCATTTTCAGAACGTTTCAGCCGATGTAACCTCTGACCTTCTTCAGGTGTATATTTTCAAACTCGGGAATTTGGACAGAATTTTAAACGGAACGGTTTATTCACATCACGAGGTTAGCATGCTCTTGTTCCGTCAGCCACGATTGAATAGAAGTTCTAATTAATGCCCCATTATATTTTTCGGTCGCCCACACTGAGAATTGAACCTTTAAACTCCAGGAAAATATCACTTTTACAAAAATTATTTTTTTCCAAATTCCCGAGTTCGACAGAAAATATTCATGAGTCCGGCAAGATACACCTCAAGAAGATCGGAGGTTACATCGGCCGAAACGTTGTGTAAATTCAGACTCGAGATAAGAACAGCGTTCTGGTGAATCCAAATAATATGAATTACGAGAACCGAATTGTCAATGTGATTATACCGTTTTAAGATGGTAGCCGCATCATTAATTCTTTTTTCTTAATATTTTCTTTCTTTAATTTCATTCGCCAATTTCATTCCTTGTTTATTCTTACATTCTTTTTCTTTTTTCTTTCCTAATTTTATTCGCAAAGTTTCTTTCTCCGCATATTCATTTTTTTTTTCATAAATTCATTCAATAAATTCCATTTCATTCTTTCCTAAATTCGTTCGATATAATTCATTCTTTATATATTCCTTCATTTTTTCATTATATCCTAATTTCATTCGTGAAGAATCACCCTGTGCATATTAGTTCATGCTTTCTTTTACTACATTTATTTAGTAATATGGTTAAGATTAAACTTAGAAAAGTAAAAGGACCAGTTGTTAAAACTGGAAAAGAAAAAGATATTCTAGTAAAAAATATAATAAATGTATAATTAAAAATATTGCAGCATTAAAAATTTATATATCATTTTAAATTGAATATTAAAAAAAAACATTGTTAATGCTGCAATATTTTTGGTTATAAATTTATTCTATTTTTTACTAGAATATATTGTCTTTTTCTTTTTCAGTTTTAACGACTAGTCTTTTTACTTTCCTAAGCTTAATCTTAACCATATTACTTTTCATGCTCGCATTTTTCTATGCAATCCATGATTTTTTTCAGGCTTTACTTTGAAATAATATTTTATTTTTTTGTGTTCAATATCATACGCATTGTCTACAAGATATAAGAAAAAAATATTATCAACTTCTTAAATTGACAAAAAAATCAAATAAAATACATAATTAAGTAAATAAATAGAAAGAAGGGACAAAAAAGAAGTGAGAAACGGAATTAACGGGTGACGTCGTATTATCACCCCTAGCACGGCAAAAAGTATCACTTTTGGTAACTCTCTCTATATAACCCAAATAAGATGGCGAGTGACAATTCCGCTATGATTTATGAAGGTGTCGACGACAAAAAAAGTTGCTATGGTAACAAAGAACCAATCAGAAGAAACCGTCTCTCAAGTTCCTCAGAACTGCTAGACTTTGGAACTCCCTTCCTGGATTCTGCTTTCCCAACTGTACTGACATGCAGAAGTTCAAGTCTAATGCAAACAGACATCTTGCTACTCATCTCCCTTCACATTATCCCTGCAACTTATCTCCCCAATAGTAGCCCCTTACATCAAAGTGACAATGTGCCTTGTTTGGGGTGAAGATGGAATTTTAAAAAAAGTATCGAACAATAACGTCACGTTAAGGAGAAAGAAAAAAAACTATTAAAAAAAGAAGGAGCTCGTTAAATACGTGTGTGATGTCACGGCCATAAGGCGAAGTCACGCGTGGCGGGACAATGAAGGAAATAAATGTCGTTATTACAAAAAAATAGGAGTAGAGTTATTACTTGTCGTATGTTCCTTGCGACATACTCTGTCTACAACGTGTTGGGTGTAAGTGTGTAAACGTGTGTAGTGTTACAACAGTATCGCTTAACATCTCAGTAGCATTTTTATGTAGGTAAGCAGTTTATATTTTATACGCAGCAACAGGAAATTGCGAGTTCATGACTTTCTCATTTTACTTCTTACTTGTCCACCCTCAAAATAAATCCGAAAATATTAGGCTTGGTCGGGGTAGATCATAAGAGAACCTGATCCAGATTCTCTTTGCTCTTATTCTTCAGCTTCTTAAGGAGCACGTGCCAGTGATTAGGATTGATCTCCGTTAACCCAGCTAAAGGAAACGACTGGATTTAACGTCTTTTAATTATTTACGCTATCCTCTATATCGAAACGTTTATAAAAGCTTCTTTTAGCGATAACAATCTCACAAGCGTAAGCCGTTTGAAGACTGCCAATTAAAACGCGTCATTGAATATGAATTTAAATCCAAAACCACTATAATTAAAAATGAGCTTAAACAAAATGTCGGTCCGTATGAAACAAACGTCCTTTCCTTTGACCTCGTTTGACCTCACAAAAAAAACAGTATAAATTTTTTAGTCAGACACAAATAGCAAGCCACCTGATATATCGACATTTGATAAGGGGGTGACGGTGGTTAAGTGGTTAACGACACATGTTGTATACTGAGAAGGTAACACATGGAGGTGGTGTATATATTATGCACGTGTGTCTTATATATATATATATATATATATATATATATATATATACTCGTGAGCAAAAAAAAAAAAAATTGACCAAACAAATTTTATACATTTTATTGCACTAAAAGCTATATTGAACAAAGAACAATTGAACAACGAAACTTAAACGAGACTAATAACACAGAACAAGACATTTACTTTCATAAATGCTTAGTATGAAATCGTATTTCCTTTTGATTTTTTTTAAAAGATCAATCCTTTTAGACATGTTCTCAACCAAAGTGGAACACTGTGAAAAAGAGATGCTATTCCATTCGCTTTGCACAGCTTCCCACAGTTTGTCATTGTTCGAAAAGTTTTTCTGGCTAATGCATGAGATATTATGGACCAATAATCGGGGCTTTCACCTGGCCAAAATATCACATCAATTGAATTATCAGTAAACCATTTTTTGTGACGTTAGCAATGTGTGCAGGGGCATTATCGTGTTGAAAAATAATGTTCTGAGATATTCCCAGCTTCTGGATATTTGGTAACAGTTCTGTTTCTAATATTTGAATACATTCCTTTGCATAGATTGACTTATGACATCTAATAAGTTCCCCAACTCCTACTGCAGTAAAAGTTCCTCATACCATTATCCCTCCATTCCCGTGTTTAACTGTCGTTTTTATGCAACTTGATGAAAATCTTTCTCCAGTTCTTCAATTGAACCATTCGGGAGCATCGGGAGCATCAATAACAAGACAAAATCTTGATTCATCTGACCAGGAAACATTCCTGAATCAGCCTGTATCTTTCTTGCCATAACACGAGAAAAATCTCTTTCTATCATTGATTTTCTTCTTAGATAAAAATGGCTTCTCTGCACACCTTTTAGAAGAAAATCCCATTTCTTCCATTCGTCGAGATATTGTATATCTAGAAAGAGAATTTCCAGCCCCTGTTTTGAATTCTTTGCTATGGTCAACATAAGTTTTCTTTCGATCCTTAAAAACAGTTAATTTAAGCCTGTGGTCGTCCTTCAAAGTGAATGCTCTAGGGCGACCAGATACAGCTTTTCCTTTTACCAAGCGTTCGACTTCGAACCTTTGACCAATTCGCTTCACTACAGAAAGAGATGTTTTCACATTTTCTTTTCTTAAAATATAAAAAATCTGCTTGTAAGTCATTTTGGGCGGCCTTAATCCTGCACTTTTTATATCCTCGCCAAGATGCAGTCTTACCATTTTGGGGATTAATTTTTCACTTATTATATGCTATAATAATAATGATCTGCAAAATAGGAATTTTCAGTTAAAATTAACAAAAATTACTGGAAAAATATTGAAAAATCGATTTCTTCCTTCTTTCACTCTCGGTCCATTTTTTTTTTTTTGCTCATGAGTGTATATATATATATATATATATATATATATATATATATATATATATATATATATATATATATATATATATATAGTAAGTTATAAAATATATGTGGAAATTAAGCTACACAGAATAGTCCACGTTTCATTCTCGTGAGAATTCGTCAGGCTTATGCGTCTATTCTGTGTAGCTTATTGATTGCCATATGTATTTTTTATAACTTACTACCTATCTCTACCTATGCATTGAGGACCGTTGAAGTAAATACTGAAAATTTACGCATAAAATTATATTTTCATATATTAATTTATATGATAAAATTAAATAGTCATATATATATATATATATATATATATATATATATATATATATATATATATATATATTCACTACTACTCGCACCACAATGATAGACTAAAAACTGGCATGATCATTGTTTTTTTTTCTTCCGTGCCTTTAGAATATCTTGATGATGAAATTAAGCATATTACGAAGGCGTTAAAAATATTACAATATCCGACTTATTTAATTTTTAACGCGAAAAAAAAAACACGAAATATATTTTAATATAAACAAACAGAAATATAAAACATAAAACAACAGATTCCTCACTACTAAACAGACATCTCTTTATCCCTTCCCATACTGATAATAAATAAAAATTTGCGACACTATCAATAGACTTGGTATATATTCGATACAAACAACTTTTTCAACAATAAATCAAACACTAAAAAACACTAAGAACTCCCCCAAAACCCTCACATCCAACGCCGGCATCCTCGTAATGATTACCACAAAACATATATAGGTGAAACCCAACGTAATTTAGAAATAAGACTTAATAAACATAAAAGAGACATAAAGAATGGAAACTCCTTAAATACACTTTTCTGCCATTGTGCTGAACATGATGACTCGTTTAACTTTGATCATGCAAAAATTATCAAATTCGTTGTAGATAGAGATAAACGAAGACTTCTAGAATCAGAACTTATTGCAAATACTAGCACCATCGCGCAAAGAAAAGTTGTCTACAATTTAGCCCCTATTATAGGAAATATAATAATCAGAGAGCAAAATATGAATACAGACCCTGGGTAATCAATCTATATGTCCTTAACCGTCTCTCCTCATATAATATAAAGAAAATAAATAAGATTAAAAAAATGTGCATGTACATATGTATTTTATGATCGGTTTAATGTGTATATATATATAAGCATAGAATAATCCAACCTTGCCGCGGGTCCTGGATATGACCTTAAACTATATCCAGTGGTGAGGCCCCAGCTTGCGGGCTTTGGGAAGTATGGATCCATCCTTTAATTGCCATTGCTCCTAGGTCCACTCTGACCCGGAGTGGTAGTACCTGTTAGGGTCTCAACTATGGGTTAAATAGAAACCGACTTGAAAACAACAAATATATTCTATTAAATTTTTTTATTCAAAATCTTTGGATTCGGCATTAAATAACTGAAAATGGTTGATATGCCGTAAAACAAAAACAACCAACCAACCAACCAACCCTGCCGTACGCACATTTATAGTTTCGGCCCAGAATGGGAAGGTCTTTAAGATTTTTTTCCTTTTTCACTCGCATGTGGTCTGTAATCGGTTTCTTCTACATTTCTCCTACGAAATTCTGATGATTTAATAATGAGAAAATAATAAATATTTATTGATTTTAAAATAAATTTATTGATTTTAAAATAAATTTATTGATTTTAAAATACCACTAAAGCTAAAATCGACAGATAACTCTACGCAATTGTATTTTGACGTTTATAAATATTTCTGCATATGTGACGTGTGTTTTTTTTTTTTACGAAAATTGGGGAAAATAACAATCTTATAGTTAAATAATTAGAGATTTATAAAGAATCAGAATCGGTAACAGTATCGGAATCGGGAATTTAGCACAGAATCGGCAATTGTATCGGAATTGGGAAAAATATTGGAATCGTCTCTTCGCTAATATATATATATATATATATATATATATATATATATATATATATATATATATATATATATATATATCGCAAAGGATCGAAATAAAGTCGCAAAGGATCCAAATAAAGAAGTTCGGCTCGTTTTTTTCAGTTTTAACAAAAGGCATTTATTAACGGTACTTTCTGAAGAACGACTTCTTCTGATTTTCACAGTTCCATTCATCTGCCGTCTCTTTGTCATTTTCCTGCTCTTCCTTTGCTGTGACGTCACCTAACGCTATGGCTTGATTAGTTGCGTGCTTAAAATGTCACTGCTGCTAGTGTCAGTTACTTCGTATCATGTTTAGCAATGGCTGCCGTTGTCAGAAGAATATTCCAATGTAATGAAATAATATATGATTATAAATGTTTTTTCTTTATTTCAATGTTTTCCCGTTTCAGGAACATGTATTTGACAACAATTATTGCATTATACACTCGATATATACATAAAATTAAAAGAATAATTCCGTTTCTATGAAAACAGCACGTGTCTCTACTTTCAATAAAGAACAAAACCATTATTTGCGCTACATTTTTTTGAATTCTAACGACTATAGTTCGTTACCAAGAAAAGCAAAATAAACCATTTTTTTTTCACGTAAGAAACGCACCACATCTTTTCAGATATTGTACTTGTATGCTGTTTCTTCGTCTCAATCATCTTGAAAAGGTCTTGACATAAAGACGAAATGTTGATGAATAGATAAACAATTTTGGTTTTTATTTTCCACACACGCACACTCACACACACACACAGACGCATATATATATATATATATATATATATATATTTATATATATATATATATATATATATATATATATATATATAGCAAGGTATATGCGAATTTTATGATTAATGTTCAAACGAACAGCTAGAGCAGGAATTGGAATGCACTCTACTGAAGCCTGATTGTCACAGCTGGCGAATTTCAAAGTTGAAATCTGGACGTAAGGACAATTTAGAATAACAATATGGAATAAACTTCTGTTTTGAACTTGGAAAAAATGTCACAGAAAAGTAAGGAAGGCATCAGGCTTCTATCGGACCATTTTGCACGAATCGAGCATCACTTTTTGATTGGCATAAGACATTCAAAGAAAGGCATAAAATTTGTGAAGAATGATAAGAGGTGTGGGAGGAGTAAGGAAGTCAGAACACCAGAGTTGACTGGCCAAATAAAGAATTTCATGAATAAGGACCGTCGTGTGTCTATAAAGATAAGTGCACAGTTTGATGTCAGTGTGGAAAGTGCACACACGATTATTCCTGAGGAACTGAAGATGCGGAAGATTTGCAAGAAGTTTGTCACAAAGATGGGTATTAAGACAGTTCCTCACTCTTCCTATAGTTATAGAGTTCAAAATAGACTTCGTAGCCTCGTAGGAGATGTCCTTTTCTCCTCCATGCAACCTCTATCTCACAGAAGAGATGTTGCGAGTTTGTCTCTGACGTATCGTTATTTTCATGGAAAGTGTTCGACTGAGCTTCAATCTATGGTCCCCCCTCGCCAAACTTTCACAAGAAACACTCGTCTAACTGTAAACACTATCAATAATTCCCCCCACTCTTTATCTGTGCCTAAACCTAAACGTAGATTCCATGAACAAAGCTTCTTTCTTAGAACTGCACGCCTGTGGAATTGTCTTCCGTTTTCCTGTTTTTGGGCTGACTACAATATGGTTGTGTTCAAGTCTAACGTAAATAACTTCTTGATGAGCCGTTCCATATAAGTTATCAAATTTACAAAATTTTCATTACTAATGATTACTATATTGTCTAATTTCTACTGTACACTCTTTAATCCTTATCCTTGAGTGGCCTCTGGGCCTTGATAATGTGGTGATGCCTGTGTAAAAAAAAAGTTAAGATCTTGCTTCCTGTGACTTTTTGTTAATCCTTAAACTCAGAGAAAACTTAGAGGCTGTGGTTATGCGACAATTAATGAGATGAAAGAAGCTATGACGAGTGTCATTGACACGCTCACACAAGAGGACTTCCGTGGGGTCTTCTACAAGTTGCTAGAACAATACAAGTGCATTTAACCCGGAGGAGATTACTGTGAAGGAGATTAGAGTTTCATGTGTGTGCTATCAATAAAAGTTATTGCTAGTAAGGTGGTGGGTTCCAATGTAAGATGCCCCGAGAAGGTAGATCACCAAGCAAAGTATGTCCGTTGTATTTAATGTCTGTTTGAATGAAAAAATGCTACCTAAGTATATTAATTTCAAATATATGTATATATATAAATGTGTGTGTGCGTGTGTGGTCCTGGATATGACCTTAAACTATATCCAGTGGTGAGGCCCCAGCTTGTGGGCTTTGGGAAGTGTTGAGCCACCCTTTAATTATCATTGCTCCCAGGTCCACTCTGACCCGGAGTTGTAGGACCTGTTAGGGTCCCAACTATGGATTAAATAGAAACCGACTTGAAAACAACAAATATATTCTATTAAAAAATTGTTTCTTGAAAATCTTCGGATTCGGCATTAAATAACCCGAAAAGGGTTGATATGCCGTAAAACAACCAACCATATATATGTGCGTATGAGTGTGCATGTGTGTGTGTGTGTTGGTTTGTTTGTGTGTTTGTGTGTGTGTGTGTGTGTGTGTGTGTGTGTGTGTGTGTGTGTGTGTGTGTGTGTGTGTGTACAGAGAGGGGGAGAGGAGGGGCATTGGGTTAGATATCAGTGTGAACTATGTATTGAATTCCTGAGAAAAAAAAACCTAGGTTATTATTACAAAATGACTATCGCTATTTTTTATGCAGTTGGGTTGGTTGATAGCTAAGTAATAAGTCAGTAATAATAGTTGTTTTATGTTGTAATTATTTAAAAAAAAAAAAATCATATTCCCTGAAAATGTATGGGGCAACCACAATGGAGGCCATTGGGCGAGGTGCAGAAACTCATACTCTTTTAATCTCCACGGAGATGCCACAATAAGCACTGACCGAAGATTGATCCGTCCTCACTTCCTCTCTCTACACACCCTCATGGGACTGATCATTATCATCATTTATTAAATAAGTAACTGGTCAGCCACGTATGCCCACTTTATCTACTTATGTATTTTATATATATATATATATATATATATATATATATATATATATATATATAATAATAATAATATAATAATGAATAATAAATAAATAAAAATGTTATATATACGTCCAAACAAATAATGGGTGACTTTCTAAATAAATAAAAACAAAAAAACGAGTTTCGAGGCGAAGCCAATATTAACTGTATTCATCGTTTGAAAATCAACAGCAACAATAATATATATATGTATATATATATATATATATATATATATATATATATATATATATATATATATATATATTCCAATAATAACGATAATATGTTAAATGTCTTAAAAAGTCATATAGAATCTATTGACAGGTGGAACGAAACAAACAAACATTTGAAATGAAAGAAAAAATGGAAAAAATATGAAAACAGAATGGATCTGGAAAAAAGAAGGACAGAAAAAAATATATATTACTGTTGGGACGATTCATCAGAATCGGAATCGGGAATCGAAAAAATCGATACTTTTTGGTGGTATCGGATCGGTATCGGAATCGGAAAACTGTCTGCCTATTTTCCAATGCCTGAAACGATTTTTGTTATCGTTTTTATTTCTTTCCTTTTTGTTTAAAACTTCATTTTATACGGAAACAATGAATCTATATTGATTTCAAACTACCAGTAAAACTTAACTCTATATGTCACATCCAGGAATGTATTTTTTACACTGGCGAAAATATACTATTCATGACTTTTGCGATAATCCGACTCCTCTTCTAAGAAAAACAACTCTATATGTAGAAATTTTAATAGAATCGGAATCCGGATCAGTAATTGCATTGGAATTGATAATTCAGAATAGAATCGGTGATTTTATCGAAATCGAGGAATATATATATATATATATATATATATATATATATATATATATATATACGTAGTTTTTTTGTTGTTGATTTTTTTAAACGATATTGAGGTAAGCGTATTCAACTTGAAGATCGGATGTTTTTTGTTTTTTTTAGAAATTGCCAATTTTTTATTTTGGACGTAAAAAATATTTTTATTTATAAAACTGTAATCTACGTACATGCATGTTTCGGGGCCATACCTTATTCAGCTTAGCTTGACTGTTATTAGAACTCGAACCCTGGACCTTACGCATTTCAGTTCAGTTCAGTTCAGTTTCTTATCCATTACGCTATGATTCCATAGATGATCTTCTGTTTAGTTTTTATCGTTTATATATTTATATAAACGACGGAATAAATAAATAAATATATATGTGTGTGTATATATATATATAAGTGTGTTTGTGTGCGTGTGTGTGTGTGTGCATATATATATATATATATATATATATATATATATATATATATATATATATATATACATATATATATACAGTGTATCACAAAAGTGAGTACACCCTTCATATTTCTTGAAATATTTGAGTATATCTCTTCATGGGAAAACACCGAAAAAAAGAAGATTTTTGACACAATGAAAAGTAGTCTATTTGCAGCATATATAACAGAGTTAATTTATTTCCCCCTCAAAATGACTCAAAATATAGCCATTAAAAGCTTAATCCTTGGCAACACAAGTGAGTACACCCCTTACGAAACGATGTCAATATTAACATACATATCAACTCTTAATATTTTGTGTGGCCACTATCATTATCCAAAACTGCCTTTACTCTCCTGGACAAGGAGCTTACCAGAGCTTCACATGTAACCACTGAAATGCTCTTCCACTCTTTAATTACAACGTCGCAGAGCTGGCGGATATTTGAGACTTTGCGCACCTCCACCTTCTGCTTGAGGATGTCTCAAAGATGTTTTATTGGGTTCAAGTCTGTTGATATGCTTGGCCAGTCCATCACCTTTACCCTCAGCCTGTTCAGTAAAGCAGTGGTTGTCTTGGATGTGTGTTTTGAGTCATTGTCATGTTGGACCCAGTTTCTAGAGGTATGAGAATCATGCTTTGCTGCAGTATTTGACAGTATACTTTGGAGTGTATGTTTCCCTCAATGAAATGTAACTCTCCAATACCTGCAACACTGATGCAGCCTCAGACCATGACATTCCAACCACCATGCTTGACTGTAGGCATGATATACTTAATTTTGTACTCCTCTGAAGTCAATGCACAAGAAAATTTTAATAATACATATATATATATATATATATATATATATATATATATATATATATATATATATATATATATGTATTTATTTACCAGTGGTGAAAAAACGGACTAGAGTGCTCAATGTGTAGTCAGAGCAGTATATAGGAAATTTATTACTGTGAGTCCAGAATGAGTTTACAAATTGTTTCAGCTAGAGGAAAATCCTCAAAGAGGAAAAATCCAACTAGCATCGTCCATCTATGAATTCTGACGATGCTAGTTGGATTTTTCCTCTTTGAGGATTTTCCTCTAGCTGAAACAATTTGTAAACTCATTCTGGACTCACAGTAATACACTTCCTATATATATATATGTATATATATATATGTATATATATATATATATATATATATGTATATATATAACACTTGGACTTTATATGAGATACATAGATATTCCATTAAGGTTTTTTATCTCTAAAACACTGAATTAATAAAGAAAGTGGAAACATAATTAAATATTTTCATATGTTTTGGTATATATTTCGTTTTGATCTCTTGATCTTACTGGATTCGAGGACAGGAATTTTCCTAGTCTGGTGGAGTCTCCAACTTCGTGCTATTACTTGAGGTAACATTAAGATAGTCGATAGCGAAAGGAAAGAGGAAAAAATAACTGATCCGGAAATAAAGCAAGGAAAAAGAAAGAAAGGAGAGAGAAGGGAAGAGAACAAGAAAGAATCCGATATGTCGACTGAACGGAAAGAAAAACAAACGAATGATAATATAGAAAACGGAAAATATGAAATTATAGAAAAGAAAAAATAACGAAAGGAAAAGAATGAGTGGGAAGGAAAGAATAAAAAGGAGAAGATAACGCCGAGTATGGCAAGAATTCTTTAAAAAAAAAAACAACATTTCTCAAACATCGACATTCCACATTTTTCGTTTGTAAAATATTCAGCCGTTTTCAATCCCAGCGGTATCGGCCAGACAAACATGACTTCAAAGGCAATGTTTAGTTGCGATTGCTAAAGGCGGTAATGGCTGTGATCGACATGGCATAGACGAGCCAAGCCATTTCACACGGGATATTCCGTTTCAAAACTTTCATTGGTAAAAATCATAAAATCATTCAACTAATTTGTCTCAGCTTTCGTCTCTAATCAAAAAACATTCAAATACAAATAAATTGTATATATATATATATATATATATATATATATATATATATATATATATATATATATATATATATATATAGTGTATCCCAGATATAAAAAAAAAACAGATACAAGAGAGATTTTCTCTGGACACAAATTAGAGTCAGTGTTAATGTACAGTACAAGAACCCCGGATATAAGTGTAACATGGATATGTATATCTGGGTTACATTATATATATATATATATATATATATATATATATATATATATATATATATATATTTATAGTGTAACCCAGTAACCCAGATGTACAGATCCACGTTATATCCGGAGTTTTATATATATATATATATATATATATATATATATATATATATATATATATATATATTAGCGTTGGGGCGATTAATCGGAATCGGAATCGGTATCGGAAAAATCGGTGCATATTTTCCAATGCCAAAACGATTCTTTTAATTGTCTTTTCTTTTATTTGATTTTTTTCAAGTAAAATCCTCCATTGCTGGTAATATTGAGAAAATAATAAATATTTATTGATTTTAAAATACCACTAAAGCTAAAATCGACAGATCACTCTCCACAATTGTATTTTGACGTTTAGGAATATTTCTGCATGTGTGGTTTTTTTTTTTACGAAAATCGGGGAAAATAACAATCTTATAGCTAAATAATAAGAGATTTATAAAGAATCGGAATCGGTAATTGTATCGGAATCGGGAATTTAGCACAGAATCGGTAAATGTATCGGAATTGCGAAAAATATTGGAATCGTCCCATCGCTAATATATATATATATATATATATATATATATATATATATATATATATATATATATATATTGTTCTTCAATAAGTTTCCAAACCTTTTTTGCACAGACATTTAAAATTATCGTAGACTCTTGAAAATTCAGTATATTTTTGCTATACATCTTAAGAGATGACTGACCAATTTTTATGATTCCAAGTTCAAATGAACAGCTTCAACAGAAACTGAAATCCAGCAAACAAAAAATCTGGACGTACGAACGTTTTAGAAGAAAGATAGGCAAGATAAAGAGCGTCAATAATAGAGTCAATAATTGTGCATAGTTTGATGTGAGTGTTGAAACTGCACACCCAATTATTTGCGAGGAACTGAATAAGCGGAAGATTTGCGCGAATGCACCAGTCCACAACTCCATGTTTGTCACAAACCATTTGACCAAGATGGGCACCAAGACAGTCCCTCACCTTGCCTATAGTCCAGACCTTGCTCCCTGTGAGTTTTAGTTATTCCTCAAACCTTTAGATTCTCTCGTTATAAGACAAGTGAGGGATTAAAGAGAGTGTGACGAGGGTCATTGACACACTCACACAAAAGGACTTCTATGGGGCTAACCAGCAATTGTTGAAACGGTACAGCAAAGTCATTGCAGCCGGAAGTGATTACTTCGAAGGAGACCAGAGTTTCATGCATATACTATCAATAAATGTGCCCATACAAAAATGTATGGAAACTTACTGAATACACCTCGCACACACACACACACACACACACACACACACACACACACACACACACACACACACACACACACAAACACACACATATATATATATATATATACATATACATATATCTATAATATAAAGCTGAATGTCTGTGTATGTATGTGTGTCTGGTCACGACTAGGCCACCTTCGTGGGCTTCGGGCCAAGATCAAAGCGTAGGATTTGTTCCGGCAGATACTGCAAGCAAAGACCCTATGTGGGGGCGACCCCACAGATAAGACCTTGGTCAATGTAGGGGAACCCCTTCATACCAATTGTCACTATCCAGCTCCCCTACTCCCCGGGGACTTGGTCCCCATTTCCCCTTCACTCCTCACATTAAAAATCGACCTTTTGCCTAATTTGCTCGGTGGGGGAGTAAATAAATACCGTGTGTTTGGTCACGAATAGGCTCCTATGTGGTTGACTATTTAAAAAAAAATGGTTACCTATAATGATAGAAGATGTATCGAGACACAGGAATGGGTATGTTTGATCTGGCAGAACAGTGGTTCATTAAAATTGCGGGGTCTGCGTTCGCGCCTGGTCCACAAAGTATGGAAATAAAAAAAATTAAAAATTTAAAAAAAAAAACGTTTACAAGTGTTTTTGATATAGATGTACATGAGAATACTTTGATAAGTATGTTGTAACATAGGGGTGGTATGATAACTTGTGGGGTCTGCATTCGCGCCTGGCGTCCATAGAATGGAAATAGGCTCAAACTTTAATAAAGACTTTTCATATCTATCTGCGTAAGCATACTTTGATAATTATGTTTCAGTTTGAAGAAATATGGTATAATAAAATTATGGGGTGTTCGCTTGCGCCTGACCTCCATAGAATGGAAATATGTCACAAAGTTTAACAAGTTTTTTTTTTAATATAGATCCACAGAATATTGTGATAAGTGTTTCAGCGTGAAAAGGTATGGTATAATAAATTATGGGGCTTATCTATTTTATTTTTACTTTCATCATATTTTGCTTTGGTTTTGATACCCCCAAATTCGAAGCTATCTCTTTACAACCCTTCCTTTTCATAACCTATCATACTTTCATAAATCAGAGTCCATTTTCTGTAGGCTGTTTTTGAACCCAGTCAACGACGGGTACTTTTGCTAGTATATATATATATATATATATATATATATATATATATATATATATATATATATATGAGGTTAGAAAGAACGGCCACGTGTGTATCTGTATTTTTTTAAATAAACCAAAAAAATTTCAAAATTTGAAATTTCAAAATATGAAACTTTAAATAAATTTTTTTTTTGTTTATATTAAAAAATACAGATACGCTCGTGATCGTTCTTTCTAACCTCATATTTGTAGTTCCGTTTGCTCCGTGCTTCTAAAAAGTGGATTACTACTAAACTATATATATATATATATATATATATATATATATATATATATATATATATATATATATATATATATATTCTGTGTCAATCACTTTATTGCAGATTAGTAAAACATCAATATTTCACTAAAAATATGTTACAAAAAAATGAAAATTATATAATCAAACGACTCTTTAAGGTTAGGGTTAGGGTTAGTTATTTCCAAAAATATTATTCAAATTCATGCGATATTCACGAAGTTATATTTCCACTGTCTATCGCTTTTTTGCAGGTCTCTTAAAATGTTGTTTCAGGCAAAAATACAATGTCTTATCTTGCGAACTTTACTTTTTATTTTTCCTGTCAAAGAATAATACACAAAAACATATCATATGTATGGGCCTCATATAAATTAATTATTTATCGACATATCCACTATATTTTAAATAACTTAAAACAACATTTGTCCCCCGAGGAAGTCATTTCTTTGATCATAGAAGAGTTATAGCTTTAGCAACACCAACTATGTTTCTCCACAAAGCATCCGTGGAAATATATTGCTCTCCTCCCTCATAAACTCCTCTTTTTAATATTGACCAGAGATATTCAATGGGGTTAAGATCTGAAGAATACGATGGTCAGGTCATGAGAGTTTCCCCAACGAATTCCATAGATTCAAAGAAGGATATAGTCGCCCTAAAGAGAATGGGAGGTATATTTCATGTATAAAAATCATCTGAAAGCGACGTGACAATGGTAGGTCATCTAGCTATGACGACAAATTATCCGAAAAGTCCGTGTGCGCATTGCTGGTAAGCTTTACACCCTCTGGCGCTCGGAATGGTCCAACCAACTTATTCCCAATTATTCCCGGCCAAAACATGATGCCCCCACCTCCTTGTTGGCGATGAACTCTGTAACCGGTCGGAGTTTCGTTCGGGTTTCAAACTTTGGTCCATCTATCCGGACCGTCAAGAGTAGTATCGGCCTCATCCCCAAATAGGACCCGTTGGAAATCCATTTTCATGTAATTCTGTGTCCAAGCCATTCGTTTTCCCTATGTTGTTTGCTCAATGGAAGCATTGGAAGAGGTTGGATGTTCCTTGCAATCTCATTCAACACATTATATCATGCACACTTGGAAAACGAAAGCACTGATGCTGTTTGTGTTTCGGTTGTCTTCCCTACGAATTTTCCGAATATCACAATCTAAAAAGTTTCTCCTGATACCCTTATTTTTCTGGATTTGGTGTTCGGGTTGTTCAAGAATGCAGCCAAGATTTTTAGATCCCATACCGGCTCCGTGGCTAAATTTTGGATGGACAATCCTTCTGCGAGTCCGGCAACTATCCCTTGCTTTTTGATAACCTTTATTCCCCTGATTTTTTTTTTGCATTGTAAGAGATCTGCAATAAAGCGAGTGACAGTAAAATTTCTTTCATAATAAATAAAATGTCATAACTTCTTGAATTTGAATAAAATTTTGGGAAATAACTAAACTGAAAGCAACTTTTTGATGGTACAGTTTTCGTTTTTTTTGTGACGTATATTTAGGGAAATATTGATATTTTACTAATCTGCAATAAAGTCTTTGATAATAAATAAAATGTCATAACTTCTTGAATATAGCATGAATTTGAATAAATTTTTGGGAAATAACTAAACTTAAAGCAACCCTTTGATGGTACAGTTTCCGTGTTTTTTTTTTTTTGTGCTGTATATTTAGGGAAATGTTGATATTTTACTAATCTGCAATAAAGTGATTGACACAGTTTATATATATATATATATACTAAAGGAAGGTTTGATTGGGCTGAAAGCTTAGTGTCTGATATCTTGTCTTTCCACTTAATTTTCAACAATCAATGATTCATGTTCTTGCCATGTCTGGCATATACGCTTCAAGTTTCACAAGCATAAACGAGGATGGTAAGAATCACAGCTCGGTATACTTAATGTATGGTTTGCAACGGAATCCTCTACGCTCCCATACAGTGGTTCTGAGGCGCCCAAACGCAGCACTAGCCATGGTTATCCTGCAGTCGACATAATCGTCTATGTGTACTGCCTTTGACAGAATGCTGTCCAAGTAAGTGAACTTGTACTCTGCTTTTACGTTGATTCCACGAATTGAGATCTGAGGCTCAACATCTTTTTCCAGTAGCAGACATGTACATTACTTCGGTCTTCTTTAGATTAATATTCACACGGAAATTTTCGTATGTCTCAGAAAAACGATCAACAATATGCTGGTCCTTCTGCTTGTGCAATGACAAAACTTGTCAAATGCACTTTTAATATCGGGGTGTATAAAAGTTTTAACTTTGGTCAAAATCCACTGTTCATTCTTTAATGGGATTTTTCGATTATTGATTCAAGATACTTATCAGAGACATTCCAATAAGAATTATGTCTAAGAACACTTCCAGACACATAAAATATATTGTGGAAAGCCTTTACAAAATCGGCCCAGCCGTTTCCGACTACACAGGGGACACACACACACACACACACACACACACACACACACACACACACACACACCTTCTATCGCTCTCATATATATATATATATATATATATATATATATATATATGTACATGGAGGAATACGTGCTTGTGAGAATATATGTGTGTGTATTATAGGTGTGTATCTTAGCTTCTCTGATAAATTAATCAGTATATATACATATATACATATACATACTTCTTAATATATACATTTATATAAATATATATTGCATTTTATAAATATACACACATACAAAAATATATATCGCAGTGTATATATATATATATATATATATATATATATATATATATATATATATATATATATTGTCTGTCCTCCCTTCTTTTCTCCTGATAGTTTTTAATTGAAGCTCGTCCGCCTTATCGCAAAATGAAATTCAATTTGGGAGTCTGCGCCTGGGTAAAAATTAATGTAATGGTCTTCTCGCCCGGATGGGGAAAACTAGATAAACACGCGTTTTCAGGTGGGACATAAGGGTCGATGCGGGTGGGATTAAAGGTCAAGGTTGGTACCAAGGAAGGTCACACTCAATCCAACCCCACGAAGGAACCAGAAATTATGAATACTTATACATGGGAGGGAACTACATACAAGCGAGAAGCTTGAACACACGTATGCATAAAAGAGTAATACACAGTAAATTACCTAGAGAAATATATACACGAACACATAGAGAGATATATATGAGCGCACCCACTTATACACACACGCACAGTACACACACACACACACACACACACACACACACACACACACACATATATATATATATATATATATATATATATATATATATATATATATATATATATATAAAGGAAACACTAAATAAGTGGATAGTCCTTAATCCGCGGAATTTCGAAGAAATATTTTCCTTCTCATCAGAGGGAAGGATTTAGCAAAATGTGGGATCGGATTTTGCTTGCAAAAGTATTTGATGAAACTACAAGTAAGTAAAAGATCTTACTTGATAACAAAAAGTGAAGCAGAAGGAATAGGGTTAATCTGCTACACACAATACAATCTAATGTATTTTAACCTTAAAAACTGAAATATTGTCGATACCTGTCCTCCTCCCCATTATTATATCCTACACCCATTTTTCTCGTATTTCTTCTAAAACACTTCTTCCAAATATTAACAACCATTTCTGTAAGGTCTGACGAGGCTGTTGGATCGTAAACATGGTCCAGCATCCGAAACCTATGTAGCCAAACAGATAAAACGGTAATAAAAAATAAAACACATATTTGCTCTGCAATAGTATTGAGCACTCTCTTCAGGATTTTACTAATTACCAGTTTTACCATGTATGTATATATATATATATATATATATATATATATATATATGTGTGTATATATATATATATATATATATAATTGAATTTCAACAAGGGTCGTTGATAGTACTCAATCAAAGAGAGCAAATTATATTTTTTTATTCTTTATGTAAGATATGACTGTATTTACATAAAGAATATATATGTGTAAGCTTTGCACCCTTTGGCGCTCGGAATAGTCCAACCAACGTATCACCAATGATTCCCGGCCAAAACATGATGTCCCACCTCCTATAATTGTAGAGTCATTATAATTTCGGGAAGACAAGTAAAGATGGTAGTTTCCCGTTGCTTCCCGTCTTGATTCGGGGGTGTATCTCTCCATCCGCCTGTGGTAAGCGTGCCTCCAGATACCAACCTGGAAATTTCTACGATGGCGCGATACATCCAACCCCTAGCCTTCTCAAATTGTCACCCATCTGATACTGGCAAGGCTCATCGTTGCTTAACTTCGGTGATCTAGCGAGAACTGGTGTGTCAACCTTATTGTGTCGTATAATGTTATTATAGGGTATAGGGCTCTCTCAGTCTTTGACAGACTATTGTTACACACGAAGGAGTGCCTGCGCGCGAAAGTCTTATTGGTAGGAGGTGCGCAATCTACAACCACACCTCTCCTGAGTCATTGTAAAATACTAGTGGCAAGTGAAGTGTACAAGATATACGACATAATCGCGTTGACACCCCGGTTCTCGTCAGATCACCGAAATTAAGCAACGGCGAGCCTGGTTAGTACCAGATGGGTGACCATTTGGGAATTCTAGGCGCTGTATGTGCTCTCCGCTTATCTCGACATTGTTTCTATAATACTGCTACTTAGTTAATTAACTAACTAGCATAGTGACATGAGCTGCCGATTACCAACTAGGTGGTTGTAAGTTCGATTCCTGGCTTGGAATACGTGCAGATCTAGCCGTAGTAAAGAGCTAGGATAGAGCGAAACAGACTCTCTATGGATGACTATATAAGTTCCTACTTCTCTGGTAGAGCAGTGTGGTTATATCATATCGGCTGCTGTTGCTAAGTTATCATAATGCAAAACTCTTTGCGAAAAAAAAAAAAACAAGCACTGTCAAAATGACAGTCAATGTTTATATAAAAAAACATTATAGATATTAGTATATGTTATCTTTTCGAGCTCTGATCCAATGGACCAGTGATGAGAACTGTCGACTATAAACAAATTAGTTGTAGGTTCGATTCCTGGTTTGGGATCAGTGCTTGTCTAGCTGCACTGAAGGGCTGTATAACGAAACATCTGTAACATAGCACGGGTGCACGTATGTAAACGCATGGGAAGTGACGTCACCGGTGGATAAAAAAGGATCATAAAAAAAGAGGAAGAGAACGATCACAGGAGAAACAAGATAACGTTCGATATTTTGTGAGAGACGTGGAAAACGTTGTAGATCACGTCGGTGACATCACGGCTGTACCAATGAGGAAATAAATGTTGTTGCTACAAAGAATAAGCGAGTTGGAGTTATTTCCTATTATTTGTTTCGGTCTCCTTTGCGACTGAAACTGCACACAACGTGTGTTGGTTCCCGGACAACGTTACATATCCTTATCTCAAAATTCCTGAAGCATAATAATGTTAATATTAAACACAATAAACAATTATAGGCTCCGAAACTATTGCTCTGCGGAATGCTGTTTTCTGTCAGATTGCAAATAAATCTACACCATTCACAATCATATAAATCAACTAGTAGTTACTTCTAAATTTACATCATTGCTTTGCATCTCTTTTATTATTTGCACGGCTTGCTTTAGCGATTAAAACCTATTGAAGAAACATTACTTTGTTTCGAATATGGAATATAAATCACTCGCCTCATCTTTTGTGCCTTGCCCGCAACCACCCCCACCCCCACCATCCTCCCACTACCCCAAATGTCGGCCATTTTTGTTTTCTCAGCCGGCCAGATGCGACGACCGGAAGTGACGAGTAAGTCACGTGGCAATTCGCACGGGGGTCAATTTTGAAAAAGGGAAGAAGACACGCCGGTTTTTCTCTCCTCTTTTTCGTCGTCGTCTCCTTCCTATGTTCTCGTTATCGTCTGCAGACTTCTTCATTTTCATCTCACCATTTTCTCATCATCATCATCATCATCATCATCATCATCTACTTCCCCTTCTCTTTCATTTTTCTTTTTTATTCACGTAATTTTTATTACTGCGTCTTCTTTTTTTCTTTTGTTCTTTTTCATGAAGTTGCATTCCTATACTTTTGCTGCTTTTGTTTTGTCGTTGTTCTTCTTCATCTTTTTCTTTCTTTTCTCTTTCCTTTCTTCTCTTTTCTTCTTTTTCTTTACTGAACTCTCGTATATCTTCACTTTCTTCTTCTTCATAAAATCTGTCTGATTTCATGTCTTTTTCTTATTGTAATTTTTCTTTATTTTCTTCTTTGTTCTTTGGCGTTGTTAATTCTCGGCCTTTTTTTTTTTTTACTGTATTTCACATTCCTTTGCCTTCTTCTATTTCTTCTTCTTGTTCTTTGTTACTTTCCTACCCAGCATTTCCCTTTTCTTTGTCTTTTTCTTTTACCGCATTTCACATTCATATATCTCTTTCTTTTTTTCTTCTTTTTCTATTTCTTCTTTTTTATTCCTTTCCTTCCAAGCAACATACAGGATGGTCACAACACACTTCGGCACATTTTCTCTATTCTAAACGCATACTAGCAAACAGGTGCTATATCCAATCGCCTATTTTTTCAGGTTTTGAAAACTACGTACGGCAGAAATTTGAAGCCTTGAAAACAGAAATTCAACCTTGTTTTTAACTGCAAGCAACATCTTTTAAGCAAAGAAAATTCCACATCTTATGAAACATTATGTGTAAATATTTATATTATTAATGAAATTCTAAATGTTTATTTATTTATTTATGCGTGTATTTATATATATGCCAATAAAACTTTCGAACGGATGCACCGAATTGAAAAATTCTTTCTTCCCCTGAAAGGTGTGAGTCCCTAGATTGTCCTTATCTATATATGGTTCGTAACAGACAACGCCGAGTCACACAAAAAGCCCGAAATAAGGGGTTGGGGCCGTTTCGGGCAATTGTCGAAAAAGTTACCTGCTCATGTCAACGGAATTTAGTACTGTCTGTATACAGTCGCGGTAACATCTGTCGGCATACAGACAGGACTTGTGGCGCAATGCGATAACGCTTCTGGCTACGGATCAGAAGATTCCAGGTTCGAATTCTGGCAAGTTTGTAATAATTTTAACCATCATTTTATCCAACGTTTACTCATTATCGTTACCCCTAGTTAGGGTATTTTTATTTTTTTCAGTGATTTGTTTGGGGCATATGGAAATTTCCCATACTCCGAGTTCACAGGGTAAGCGTTGATAGTAAGACGATGTTGAGTGTACTTGATGTTGAGTGTACTCGATTTTGTCTTTGACTCGGCATTGTGTGCGCAGCTACTAGTTTATAATAAAAATTGAAACCAAAAAAATTCTATTATAAATATACATACATTTATGATACTTCATAAGCTGTGACGATATCTTTATTAAAACACATACCACCAACCTCCATCGTTCAGTCTTGCGTTATTCGTTGCCGGGCATTTTCTATCTCAACGGAACGCTCGGCCCCCTCCAGGATTAATACCAACAAAACAAGGCAAAGTAACAACAAAAAGTAACAACAAAAAGTTACAATAAAAAGTAACAGCACAAAAGTAACAATAAAAAGTAACAACAAAAAGTAACAATAAAAAGTAACAACAAAAAGTAACAATAAAAAGTAACAACAAAAAGTAACAACAAAAGTAACAATAAAAAGTAACAATAATAAGTAACAAAAAAGTAACAATAAAAAGTAACAACACAAAAGTAACAATAAAATGTAACAACAGAAAGTAACAATAAAAAGTAACAACAAAAAGTAACAACAAAAAGTAACAATAAAAAGTAACAACAAAATAACAATAAAAAGTAACAATAAAAAGATACAACAAAAAGTAAGAATAAAAAGTAACAACAAAAAGTAACAACAAAAAGTAACAATCAAAAGTAACAACACAAAAGTAACAATAAAAAGTAACAAAAAGTAACAACAAAAAGTAACAACAAAAAGTGACAATAAAAAGTAACAACAAAAAGTAAACATTAAAAAGTAACAACACAAAAGTAACAATAAAAAGTAACAAAAAAGTAACAACAAAAAGTAACAATAAAAAGTAACAAAAAAAGTAACAACAAAAAGTAACAATAAAAAGTAACAAAAAAGTAACAACAAAAAGTAACAATAAAAAGTAACAATAAAAAGTAACAACACAAAAGTAACAATAAAAAGTAACAAAAAAGTAACAATAAAAAGTAACAAAAAGTAACAACAAAAAGTAACAATAAAAAGTAACAATAAAAAGTAACAACAAAGAGTAACAATAAAAAGTAACAAAAAGTAACAACAAAAAATAACAAAAAAAAATAACAAAAAAGTAACAATAAAAAGTAACAACAAAAGTACCAATAAAAAGTAACAACAAAAAATAACAACAAAATCTAATAATGAAAGTAACAACAAAAAGTAACAAAAAGTAACAACAAAAAGTAACAATAAAAAGTAACAATAAAAAGTAACAAAAAGGTAACAACAAAAAGTAACAAAAAGTAACAATAAAAAGTAACAACAAAAAGTAACAATAAAAAGTAACAGTAAAAAGTAACAACAAAAAGTAACAATAAAAAGTAACAACACAAAAGTAACAACACAAAAGTAACAATAATAAGTAACAAAAAAGTAACAACAAAAAGTAACAATAAAAAGTAACAACAAAAAGTAACAATAAAAAGTAACAATAAAAAGTAACAATAAAAAGGCTATCGCGTACAACTATGATGTCCCATTATGAAAACACGTACCACCAAACACAACATATCATCTAGACTTGAATTATAACTTGTCGCTTGTTTATATGTCAACAGGCGGTTCACCCACTTCCAAGGCGATTAATACCAACAAAGTAAGGAAAAGAAAAAAATCACAAAGATTGACCCTGAAGAATATATGTATTTACATCAAAGGTCTAAGCATATGAAAATCTATCTATCTATCTATTATTATTATTATTATTATTATTATTATTATTATTATTATTATTATTATTATTATTATTATTATTATGTAAAAGGAACTTCGTCTGTTTGTGTGTGTGTGTGTATGTGTGTGTTTTCGTTCCCTATGGATTCAAGCTGTTTGTATACGTGTCGCGCTTTGTACATGGTGGAACGATAAAATTGTCGCCATAGAAAAGACGACATGGTTCCATTTCTGTTTGATGAAAACAGATTTACGTTTTTTTTATTATTGCAGACCTAGTTGACTAGTTGTGTACAAATTCGCAGAGTGATAGGCGCCTTCTATCATATCTGATAAAGAAATACAGTATTCAACAACCGAGATCGGAGATGTGCCGCTGTACAACTCATGCTCACTACCGATCCAAGTTATGAAAATGTGATGAAAACAAAGTTTTCGGCCACTGTTATTGGTGTGGTTTCAAGTGAGGGACATAGTATGCCCCTCACATTTTTGAAAGTCAACACCAAAATGTACCTGGGTGTGCTGAAGTGTGGTGATCCCCTGGTGCAATCAGGTGACCACTGACAGACCCTGGGGGTGGTAGCAGAATTCAGTCCAAAGACACCCAAGTTTGGCTCGAGAAGGAGTGCTACAACATTGTACCCTTCTCTTGCTGGACCCCCTCTTCTTCCGACCTGAACCCACTGGACTACTTGCTCTGGTCATACATCGAGAACAACACCAAAGCCAGCTTGATCACCGCCATCTGCCGAGTATTTGCCGAGCTCCCAGATCCAGACCCGTATCAAGGTGGTGATTGAGGCTGAAGGCGGTTACATTAAATATATATCAGATCTAATGCACAATCAAGTAGCCTGAATTGATCTTTTCAATAAAAGTTTTAAAATAAAGCTGTACTAATTTATTTATTGCGGACTAATATTCTCATCTTTCATCAGTTGTTGCTTTACGACGTTTCGGCCAACTATTCCTCTGGCGTTTGTTAGATAGGAACTTCGAATGTCCTAACTGCATTCTCAGCAATTACTGTCATCCATAGTTGTTGCGTCTCTACCCGTTTTGGGCCAAATAAGCCTCTGCCCGGCTTTGGGTAAGATTGTAACTGCTATCTTCAGACAATTCTCACCCGGAACCAAGTATTGTCAATATGATAATAGTCCGCAATAAATAAATTAATAATACTCATCTCAATAATGAATTAAGTAAATAATAAAGCTGTAGTGTTGTTTCCGTTAGGTCGACACTTTTATCGTTCTACCCTGTAAATGTGAGTGGAGACATATTGGGGTAATCTAGAGGTTGAATTTTCACAATAAATTAGGCAATATTTCGACAATAAAGCATTGAATGTTTTCTCTCAAGTAGTCGATTGTGTCAGCAGCGACAAGGGACTTTAAATATCCCCACAAAAAATAATCTAATAGGGTTAAAGTTGACAGGTCCATTCTCGTGAAATTGTTCATTCATCAAATGTTTCTCTCAGTAAATTAGTCGTATCATTTGCAATTTGCAAACGCTGCTCGGGTTTCAGTCTATTAATGGTGAATTGCTAAACGAAGCTAAACTAAAAAAATAACCGATAGTTGCCAAATTTGCAATTAAAGAAAATAGAGTTTTTAGTTTAAAGTTTGCCGCCACTAAACTGCACACTATATCATTAGGCCAGAGAGATAGTTAAGCACAAACAAACAGACAGGCAGGCATAGAGTGACTAGAATTAGTTAACGACTTGCCTCCGTCGCTACCTTGCACCGTTTCTCACTTCTGATCGCTGCAAAATCTATCTGGAGAAGAAAATTCCGTTACTCTTTGACGGAAAGACGTCACTTATCAATCAAAGTCACACTCTGACCTCGGAGCTGTCAACCGTTCATGGAAAGTTCCAACTAATCCGTTATTTCCTCACCCATTCATTCTTCAACAATTGGAATTTTTAGCAGATAGTGATTTTATCGGCCGCTTGTTCGAGAAGATGATATATTTTTGTTTTACATAGGCATCACCACTTATCAAGGCCAAGTAGCCACTCGAGGATAATGGTTAAAGAGTGTACAGAAGAAATTGGACAATATAGTAACCGTTAGTAATATGGTAAATTTGTTAACTTATGTAGAACGGCTCATCAAAAACTTGTTTACGCCAGACTTGAAGACAACCATATTTTAGTCAGCTAGAAAGCAAGAAAAACAGAACACAATTCCATAGGCGTGCAGTTCTAAGAAAGAAGCTTTGCTCATGGAATCTACGTTTAGGTATAGGCACAGATAAAGAGTGGGGGGAAACTAGTGATGTATCAAAAATTCTTTCTTCGAATAATTTTCATTCTTCGAATAACTGCTCTTATTTTCACGATGTTTCAATTAGTGTAACCTCTAATCGCCGACATTTTTCAGATGCATCCTGTCAAAATTGGGAATCTTTCTGTCAGAATTCGGGAATCTGTATGGAATTTCAAAACAATATGAATGTTTGTTTAATACAGTATTGAAAAGAACATGTTAAGTGAACCCTATATTATAGGAGCACCAATGCCTGAATTGTAATATTTGTTTGTCTATTGTTCGTGTCCCGTTATTCTGGAATAAAATTCTCTAATAAAGAAATGGCAACCGGTAAAACAAAAAATCGCAAATAAACGGAACCTGGAGGAGAAAATTAAATAAAACGTATGAAAAATAACATCCGATACAGTAAGACAATAGAATAAAAGTAAAAGCAAGAAACAAAACAAAACAAAAAACAGTAAAAAAAAAATGAGAATACTGAAAATTATTAGACGACCAGATTATTCTTATAATCGGCTATTCAGTGGAAGTGGAATGTAAAAAAAAAGGTCTTCCGAATTAGCCAACCAAAACGCCCTAAAAGCACACCATATAAGTTGAAGGGTGAACCTCGTATTTAGTTAGTGAGGGATGATAAAAAGAACTAGAACAGCGAAATCACGACGGCGTAAATATCTCACTGCTACAAACAGCTATCTGTTTCAATCAATGAGTCTTCGTCAGGCGACCTTGAACCATTTGACGCCAAGCTACACAGAATATCTCGGGTTTCATCCACGCTAGGATTCATCAGACTTATGAACAATTCAGGCCATTACCTTTCTAACGAGTCTTCATTTGTTAAATTCTGATCAATAGTCGCTGAGATTTGGAACTTATATATATATATATATATATATATATATATGTATATATATATATATATATATATATATATATATATATATATATATATATACACCACGTATCTGATCAATAGTCGCTGAGATTTGGAACTTATAAAATTGCATATACCACCTATTTTGGCAATTTTATAAAATTCGGGGACTATTGATCAGAATTCAACAAATGAAGGCTCGTTGGAAAGTTAATGACCTGAATTGTGTAGTGGGCTATATGACATTTGACCTTTAAAGGGGTTATCTATAATCCAGAGCCTTTTTGTGGCACTGTTTTACAGCCATAAAATATTTCAATCATAGTCAATTTTTTCCTAGTTTTGCATATGAATAACAAAATATCTGATAATTCCCCAAAAACCCTGGCCTTGATACAGGGGAGACTAAACCTTGCCGCTATTTTTTCAAATAATCTGAAATAACAACAATATGGGAGACTTGATTTCAAATATTTCTCATATGTTATATCTTGCCTCTTTGGTTCTCATACATAAAGTAAATTTCAGTGTATAAGGATTATTTGATACGGAGATATTCATAATTGTACCCTATTTCCAAAAGAGATATTACATATGAGAAATATTTGGAATCAAGTCTCCCCCTACTGTTATTTCAGATCATTAGAAACCATAGCAGCAAGTTGTAGTCTCCCCTCCATTAAAGCCAGAGGTTTTGTGTATATCTATAATATAAAGCTGAACGTCTGTGTGTGTGTGTGTGTGTGTGTGTGTGTGTGTGTGTGTGTGTGTGTGTGTGTGTGTGTGTGTGTGTGGTCACGAATAGGCTTCTATATGGTTGGCTATTTTAAAAAACTGATTACATATAATGATAGAAGATGTATCGAGGATCAGGAATGTGTATGTTTGATCTCGCAGAACGGTGGTTAATAAAAATTGTGGGGTCTGAGATCGCGCCTGCCCCACCCCCATTGAAATAAAAAATTAAAAAAAAAAAAAAACGTTTACAAGTGTTTTTGAGATAGATGTACATAATAATACTTTGATAAGTATGTTTTAACTTAAATAGGAATGGTATAATAAAATTGTGGGGTCTGCATTCGCGCCTGGCCTCCATAGAATGGAAATAGGCACAAACTTTAATAAAGACTTTTCATATCTATCTGCGTAAGTATACTTTGATAACTATATTTCAGTTTGAAGAAATATGGTATAATTAAATTATGGGTTGTTCGTTCGCGCCTGACCTCCATAGAATGGAAATATGTCACAAAGTTTAACAAGGTTTTTTTTTTTATATAGATCCACAGAATATTGTGATAAGTGTTTCAGTGTGAACATGTATGGTATAATAAATCATGGGGTTTATCTATTTTATTTTTATTTCATCATATTTTGCTTTGGTTTTGATACCCCCAAATTCGAAGCTATCTCTTTACAACCCTTCCTTTTCATAACCTATCATACTTTCATAAATCAGAGTCCATTTTCTGAAGGCTGTTTTTGAACCCAGTCAACGACGGATACTTTTGCTAGTATATATATATATATATATATATATATATATATATATATATATATATATACCCCCTCTCTCTCTCTATATATATATATATATCACTCTCTGTCTCTTTCTCTCTCTCTCTCTCTCTCTTTCTCTCTCTCTCTCTCTCTCTCTCTCTCTCTCTCTCTCTCTCTTACACTGTCTGTGTCTCCATATTTTTTTCCAGATCGGCTTTTCATACTTTTCCCAGATCCGCCAAACGTCTTGTTATGAACCCGTTCAATCTGACCCCGACGAACATTTGACCTGCCGGGTTCAGATGACACGCGCCATGCTCGTCAATTTCGTCCCCTTTCGATCTCCAACAACCCAACCTCGTAATTCAACCCCGACCTCCCAACCCGCAAGTTTTCTTAACCTCGCGACTCTCCCATCACCCTCTCTAGTCATTACCCGCTCCCTCTTACAGTCAGCAACCATCCGCTTTTTTCATTAGCCGAATCTCGCATTTCATGCCTGTCTGCCGACGTTGGTCAAGACGCTGCATGCAGAAAGGGTCACCGTTTGCCTTTCTTTTCAAAATATTATAGTGTGAGTTGGCATAACAACCGTTTCCAAGGCCCTCAAATCCTTCCTTTTTTTTCCTTAGCCGATGTAACGTGAAATATTCCCCTGTAAAAATTCCTCTTTTTCATCTATAAGAGAAGAAAGACAATTTTTAAGATCGTCAGGCCCAAATATCAGCTGACGTTATATTGTAACCAAACAAAGACGGAATTTGATGAACGACATTATCATTATTATTTCTTTTATTATTTATTTTGCAAATTAGTCACCGGCCAAAATTTCTTTCTTGCCATGTTGTAAAATTGGACATGAAAAGTCTGTATGTAAAGATCCGCGCGTTGTATCTCAGCGGTTGTATTTTGAAATGTTGGAACTGTGCGTCGGTAACGCGAGAATAAAAAAAAAGAAGAAAACAAAGCAACATACTGAGGATGGAGTTTAGCTCCGAAATATATTTATGTGATAAATTTCAAACAAGTAAAATATTTGTTTATTTTCCTAATATTACGTTGTGATTTGGCTTTCAAGCACACTTGATGCGTATTTTATTTTATTTAAATTAAATCAACGTTTCTATATGGAACTCACACTCTTGACGTTAAATATTTATTTGTTTGGCATTTATAATTTATATATTTCGGAGTCAAACTCCTTCCTCAGAATTTGTACATTTTTTTTTCTTTCTTTTTATTTTCTTTCTTGTTATGTTGTTAAGTTGGAGAAAAGATAAATCAGTTAGTAAAGGTCTGCGTGTTATCCCTCAGCGGTGGTATTTTGAAATGCCGGAATGATGCGTATTTCATTTTATTCAAATTAAATCAACGTTTCTATATGGAACTCACACTCTTGGCGTTATTCTTTCGTTGCCTACGCGCTGTTCCAACATTTTAAATACAACCGCTGAGATACATTTTCTTTCTTCAACTTTACAGCATGGCAAGAAAGAATAAAAGACAAAAGAAAGAAAGAAAACAACATACTGAGGATGGAGTCTAGCTCCGGAATATATTTATGTTATAAATTTCAAACAAGTAAAATATTTGTTTATTTTCCTAATATTATGTTGTAATTTGGCTTTCAAGCGCACTTGATGCGTATTTTATTTTATAAAAAATAGGAGAGTTGAAGAAATTTCTCCGTATGAATCAAAACAGATATTCAAATAAAGCTCTTGTAGATTTTATAAATCTTCGTATATTTACATATTTTGCAAAATCATGCACATATATAAATCTAATATATAAACGGCTGTATGTCTCTCTGTCTGTGTTCATATTTTCAAACTACATCTCCGCCGAAACTAAAAGCCGCAGAGCGGCACTAAGGGCCTCAAATGATTGGATTTTTTACGGGCTATTCTTTTATGGGTCTTTAGCCGGTTAAAATAGTTTTAAAGAGGTAAAAAAGGGTAAAAACTGAAAACATCGTTATACATTTTGTACATTCATCTTAATTTATTTTTTATTTTTAATCTTTAATCAAACTATGTGCGTGTCACGTTGGTACGGTGGTAACGTCACGTGCTTTGAATAATTCAGTTTCGATTCTAGCTGGTGTTACCGAAATACGTTTTTTTTTTTTTAAACTTTTGAAATCACGGCTCTATAATAATATATACGAAATCTACAAAAATTAAAATATTATATTTGAGCGTATTTTACGACCGGGCCATTCTGTCCGCCTTCCCCTAGTCTAATATATAATAAGCTATATGTATGTATGTCTGTCTCCATATTTTAAAATTCTATCTCCCCCGAAACTAAAAGTCGCAAAGTGGCGCTAGGGGCGTCAAATTATTGGATTTTTACGGGCCGTTTTATTTTACATCATTTTGGAAATAAACCGATAATACTAGCCTATTTACTAATTTAAAAAAGTGTTGTTTTTTTTCTCCTATTTTCATCTGACTAACTTTATTTATAACGTATAGCATGTCATAAACTTTTAAAAAGTAAAAAAAAAAAAAAAAAAACATCTCGGCCTCGTACACGTTCAACGGGAGTCGGCGAATCTTTAGCGTTCTTACGCAATTTTCAACCATATTTTCCGAAAATTTTATCTGTTTTTCAATCTGCACTTTAACCGAAAACGTCCATATTTTAAACGGAATGCACTAATGTTTAAGTTTTACTTTTTATGTGCTACAAATTAAGGCACGAAAAAGGCACGACAGGTCACGAAATCAACTCATGATGATTCTCTATATGCGTGAAATTTAGGCACGTCATTCGAACAACCTAAAGTTATTATGTTAATAATCAATCAATTATCGACGGACTGCCATTTTTTTTTTAGCTAAAAATCTTTATTTATTTTTTTAATGAATCGAAGGTGCCTGTAAATTGCATAGTTATGATGACTGAACTCATACATTCATGACCTAAACGTTTCATCTCTCTATTGC
The DNA here is from genome assembly GCF_053919585.1 of Euprymna scolopes. NCBI lineage: Eukaryota > Metazoa > Mollusca > Cephalopoda > Sepiida > Sepiolidae > Euprymna > Euprymna scolopes. The sequence goes on from NC_136512.1 coordinate 17,874,714, forward strand.
AGATATTGACGGTGTGATATTTTAAAATAGCAACTTCTGTCATTAACGGGCGTCAGAAGCAGAAATACGAAATTGAATTCCTGACAAAAGTACATTGAGAATTGTGGCAACTATGTAGAAAAATAATTCATGGTGCGCAAAAGGTCACTGGCTTTTCTACTTCTTGAGTTAAAAAAATAGGAGGCTGTACTTTTGGAAAGACCCTCGTATGACAGAGCGCGCTCCTGACGCCTATGCACAGCCATCGTTTATCGCTGGCAAAAATGAATTGATAATGCTGGTGACTATGCAGAAAAATACATCCCGGAGCACAACATTTCTAGTATGTAACAAAAACTACGAGTTATACATATAAAAAAAAACAAAAAAAAAAACACACGGTTTCTTTGATTAAAAGAAACATTATTGTTTATATTTAAAAAATGTAAATATTTATTTATTTGTACAGGAGCTTTTTGTTGTGTTTTATTTTTAATCGTAAATGTTTACCAAGCATTCTTTGAAGGTTACATTTCATATTACATTTGACTCGTGATTTTGAAATATTTCCCTTTAAGTAGAAAAAAAAAAATAAATGTCTATTTTTACAAAGATTTTAAACGTAAAAAAAACAAAAAACAAACGTATGCCAAATAGTTTGCATTTTTCATTTGTTCATTTATTTATTATTTTATTTATTTATTTATTTATTCATTTATTTATTCATTTATTTATTCTTTTATTTATTTATTCATTTATTTATTTATTCATTTATGTATTCATTGATTAATTCATTCATCTATTAATTTATTTATTCATTTATTTATTTATTCATTTATTTATTTATTCATTTATTCATTCATTTATTCATTTATTTATTCATTTATTCATTTATTTATTATATCATGTATTAATTATTAATTTATTTACTTATTTATTTATTTATTCATTTATTTATTCATTGATTTATTATTTATTCATTCCTTTATTTATTTATTTATTCATTCATTGATTTATTTTTTCATATATTTATTAATTTATTTATTTATTAATTCCTTTTTTATTCATTTATTTTTTATTAATTAATGTATTTATTTATTACTTGATTTATTTATTAATTAATTTATTTAATTATTAATTTATTAATTTATTTATTTATTCAGGCATGTATTTATTTATTTATTCATTTGTTTATTTATTTATTCATTTATTTATTTATTCATTTATTTATTCATTGATTTATTAACTTATTTATTCATTCCTTTATTTATTTATTTATTCATTTATTTATTCATTTACTTTTTTATTAATTAATTAATTTATTTATTACTTGATTTATTTATTAATAAATTTATTTAATCATTCATTTATTAATTTATGAATTTATTAATGTATTTATTTATTTATTCATTTATTTTTTTATTCATTAATTTATTTATTTATTTATTCATTTATTTATTCATTTATTAATCATTTATTTATTTATTCATTTATTTTTTTATAAAATTATTCATTTATTTATTATTAATTCATTCATTTATTCATTTATTCATTTATTTATTCATTTATTTATTTATTCATTTATTTATTTATACATTTATTAATTAATTTATTATAAATTTATTTATTCATTTATTTTATTTATTTATTCATTTATTTATTTATTTATTCTTTTTTATTTATTCATTTATTTATTTATTCATTTATTTATGTATTTATTTATTGTTTTATTCATTTATTTATTAATTTATTTATTGATTAATTTAATAATTTATATATTCATTTATTTTTTTATTCATTTAAATTTTTATCTATTTATTTATAAATTATTTTATTTTATTTATTTATTTATTCATTTATTTATTGATTAATTTAATAATTTATTTTTATTTATTTGTTCATTTACGAATTTATTCATTTATTTATTCATTGATTTATTTATTTAATCATTTATTTATGTATTTATTTATTCATTTATTTATTCATTGATTAATTTATTTATTCATTAATTTATTTATGTATTTATTTATTCATTTACTTTTTATTCATTTAAATTTTTATCTATTCATTTATAAATTATTTTATTTTATTCATTTATTTATTAATTTATTTATTGATTAATTTAATAATTTATATATTCATTTATTTTTTATTCATTTAAATTTCTATCTATTTATTTATAAATTTATTTATTTTTTATTCATTTATTCAGTTATTTATTTATTAATTCATGCATTTATTTATTAATTTATTTAATTATTAATTTTTTAATTAATTAATTAATTTTTATTCATTAATTTATTAATTCATTTATTAATTTCTTATTAATTTATTTGTTTATTCATTTATGAATTTATTTTTTGATTTATTTGTTAATTATATATTTATTTATTCATTTATTTACTAATTTATTTATTTATTCATTTATTAATTAATTAATTTATTTATATATTTATTTATTCATTTATTTATTATTTTTATTTATTAATTTATTTATTAATTTATTCTTTATTATTTAATTAATTTATTTATTAATTTATTAATTTACTTATTTATTCATTTATTTATTTATTCTTTATTTATTTAATATTTATTTATTTATGTATTTATGCATTTATTTATTAATTTGTTTATTCATTTCTTAATTTAGTAATTAATTTATTTAGTTAATCATTTATCTATTTATTTGATAATTTATTTTTTTATTAATTTATTTATTTATCTATTTCTTTATTTATTAATTCATTTATTTATTTATTAACTTTGTTATTTATTTATTAATTTGTTTATTCATTTACTTTTTCATTTATTTATTAATTTTTTATTTATTTATTTTTTATTTATGTATTCATTTATTTATTTATAAATTCATTCATCTATTTTTTTATTTATTTGTTCATTTACGAATTTTTTCATTTATTTATTCATTGATTTATTTATTTATTCATTTATTCATGCATTTTTTTATTTATTCATTTATTCATTTAGTTATTTATTTTTTCTTCATTTATTTATTTATGTGTTCACTGATTTATCTATTTTTATGTATCTATTTATTAATGTATTCATTTATTTAATTATTCATTTGTTTATTTAAGGATTTCTTCATATATTTATTTATTTTTTCATTTATTTAATAATTAATTTATTTATTAATTTATTTATTTATTCATTTATTTATTTATTCATTTATTATTTCATTTATTTGTTCATTTATTTATTTATTCATTTTTTTCATTTATTTATTTATTCATTTATTTATTCATTAATTCATTTATTTATTTATTCATTTATTTGTTCATTTATTTATTGATTTATTTATTCATTTATTTATTTATTTATTTATGTATTCATTTATTTATTTATTCAGGTATTTATTTATTTTTTTATTTGGAAACTGTTATCCTCATCTTCGTAGGTGTTGTTTCACGACGTTTCGCCCAACAAATCCTCTGGCCTTCTTGAGGTGGTTAACCACAACAGGATAGGAATGTTGAGTTTCTTTACTGTATCCTCATTAATTAATGTCTTACATAGTTTTTGTCGTTTTGGGCCAACTAATCCTCTGGCTTGCTTTGGGTGGGATTGAAACCGCTATATTCAGACAATAAGTACCTGGAACCGCAGAAATTCAACACCTTTATCTATTGTGCCATGCATTCATTTAAGAGACTTCGCATTCTCATCCCGTCGTGGTAAATCCTCAAAGTGGCGAAACAATAACTGTGAAGATGGGGATACCGGTCCGCAAATAAATAAATAAATAAATAAATAATAAATATACAAATAAATAAATAAATTAATAAATATACAAATAAATAAATAAATATACAAATAAATAAATAAATATACAAATAAATAAATAAATATACAAATAAATAAATAAATAAATAAATATACAAATAAATAGATAAATATACAAATAAATAAATAAATAAATATACAAATAAATAAATAAATATAAAAATAAATAAATAAATATACAAATAAATAAATATACAAATAAATAAATATACAAATAAATAAATAAATAAATATACAAATAAATAAATACACAAATAAATAATAAATAAATATACAAATAAATAAATATACAAATAAATAAATATACAAATAAATAAATATACAAATAAATAAATAAATATACAAATAAATAAATAAATAAATAAATAAATAAATAAATGAATAAATAAATATACAAATAAATAAATAAAATAATAAATATACAAATAAATAAATAAATATACAAATAAATAAATAAATGGATATTCAACTAAATAAACAAATAAATAAATAAATAAATATACAAATAAATAAATAAATAAACAAATAAATAAATACACAAATAAATAGATAAATAAATATACAAATAAATAAATAAATATACAAATAAATAAACAAATAAATAAATAAATATACAAATTATTCAACTTAAAGAACTTCAATAATAAAATAATATATAATACTGTAGGTTGCTTCTTGTTTTTCTTGACACAAGAATCCCGGGTTGCTCGAATGACGTGCCTAAATGTCACACGAACGAAATAAGAAGGAGCCATTAGTCGTGCCTTTGTCGAGCCTTAATTTGTCGTGCATATATATGGTAAAACTCTTTGTTAAAGTGACGATTCTTGAAGTAGCAACGCGAATAATCAACCTATTTAAAACGTAATCAAGCGATCGTTTTTATTTTCGTGGCGGTCTGTGTGTGAATAAGGCGCGTGAAAGTCTTATGCATCACCCAATATAACTGAAGCGGCAAAATAAAAGATTCGGCAACGAGCATATCTGCAAATGCCACGCACGCAGTCCGTACGCCCGAACGCGGTCAGACTACCAATAGGCAACAGTTGACAGAGTACAAGGGAGAGACGATAACAAAAGAAGAGTGTAGGCAGAGAAAATATATAGTTCAAGACGTTCACGCCAATTGTAACTTCCGGTACTTCAAAAAGCCGCTGGCCATTTTTAATGAACGATGGTCTGTTTGACGCATGCGCAGAGGCTATGCCCGTTGTCATTTGTTGTCCTTGTTCAGCGATGGGTGAATTAAGAAAACAAGATGGCCGTCAGATGGTAACCTTTCTTTCATAATCTAAGAGGCCTGTTCGTTTTTTTTGTTTTTTGTTTTGTTTTTTTTTATTATTATGTTGTCATTATTTTGCTTTCCTTCCCCTTCACCTTCTTGGGTATTTTTATTAACTATCGCCGATAGGCGGCCATTTTTTTGTCTTAGAAAAGATCACTTCCGGTGTCAATCCTTACATCTTTGTACCATCTGTTTTTTTTTTTCCTTTTTTTTTTTTCGGGTGTAAGGGTATGATGATTCGTTTTCACTTAATGGTGTCCCCTTTTTTACCCTCCATTTATTCAACGTTTTTTGTTGTTTAATGTCTCTTTATAAGAGCAGACTACAAGTCCCCCAATTAAAAGAATAAGACGTATTATATATATATATATATATATATATATATATATATATATATATATATATATATATATATATATATATATATATATATATATATATATATATATATATATATATATTAGATTCTACGCTATACCCTATATATATGTTCTACGGTAGCATTATGTCCGAGTTTTTAAGAATATCTCGTGTTACCCTAAGTTTGATAGATTTTATCTCCCATTATTTTACTTTTTTTACTTTAGTAATAAGAATGATTTAAAAAAGATGGTGGAAAAAATTAAAGTTAAATAAAGAATTTACTAGTTATCCTGATGCTTTTAAATCAAATTAACCAAAATAGATTAATAGAAAATGTCCACATGAGTAATCTATATATCTATAAAAGTGAACGTGTCTGTGTGCGTGTCTGTGTACATTTCCCTACGCAATAACTCTGTCAATTCTTAGTCTACAGACTCGAAATTTGATATACAGGGTACTGAGATTTGGGAAAATCTTTGTAATCCCTTTTCGACCAGAAATTTCGCTGTTAATAAGTCAATGTTCAACAATTTGACCTTTGAGAACTCTACCAAACTCTTCCGACAATTTTGGGTCTAAACACTTGACATTTTAGATATAGGTTCCTGGGACATGGATCTAAGTTAATAACTTTATTTGAACCCAAAACAATATTTTAAGGGGTCATAATAGGGGTCAAATTTAAAAAAAAAATGACCGGTTTTCTTCTTCTCTCTTTTTTTTTTTTTTTTTTGCTCAACATACACCTCCAATCACCCTGGCAACGTTGGGCTGAAATGCTTGTGTATAATATATCTAAAACTGTATACATCTGAACAATACATATAGGATTATATGTAAAAAAAAAATGTATATATTTATATCATTTTTAATCTATCTATATCTATATTCCTAAAAAAAATTTTTTTCTGTATTGATATTCATATTAAAAACACTTTTTACTATTTATTTAAAAAGAAAATACATCTTTGCTATATATGTGTCGTGGAATCGCATTCATCTACATATTCTTTTAATATCTCAACTTGACCTTTTGGTCAAGATCAAAGTGTAGTATCTGTTCTTCAGATGCTGCACTTCCATTTTCTTGTTCTCTCTTCGGTGGAGGATCAGTCCTTCACGACTGAGACAATTTTTATTTTTGTACCTTTTCTTTGCGTTAAAAAACGACCCTGGTGTCTAACTCTGTCCCGTGGGGAGGCATAGTAAATAGGTACATATTCTTTAAAGCATGCATCTTAATTAATTCCCTATTATTTTTTCGGTTTTCTTATGTGATGATCATCTTTAGTTAACTATTACGTGTAATCATACCAATGCAGATATTCTACATGATTTATACTTGCGTAATATTTGCGTAAAAAGGTTAAAGTAAACACAAACTTCTTTCTATATATATTTATGTATGCGTATATACCGTATATTTTGGCGTAAAAGGCGACCGTCAGATAAGCCGAGGTACAAAATTGGAGCAAATTTTAATAAATTTATCATATATTGTTTGTATAAGACGACTGCTAAATCACGAAACCATGTTTGTTTAGCCTAGTCTAGAGGTTGCAACACCCGGTATTTTATGAAATATTGGTTTTTAAAGATGATTTTTTAAACTTTAAGGGTCGTCTTATACGCCGAAATATACGGTATATTTGTTTAAAAAATTTGGCTTACCAAACTCCTCTGTCTGTTTTTAGTCTGCAGATATGAAACTTAATATATAGGATATTCGAACCCATGTGATACTTTATATTTGGATTTTAGCTGGTGAAAATCGGTGCAAAAGGGTTAAAATTAAAAAATAGAATTTGCCAGGTGAAGGTCGAACGAGGGCATTACGTTATTATGCATGCGTAACGTTTTTTTTTATTTGATATTTTTCAGATATATTCCGATACAAAACCTTCATAAGAACACTCCCAGACGTATCAAGTACCATCTTGTGAGAATTCAAAGAAAATTGTCTCAGCCGTTTCCGAGTAAATAGGAAAGAAACTGACACAAACACACAGACAAAGTTCTTTTCATATAATACTAGCAGAGAGACCGACGTTGCCCGGGATTCAATAATGACCAACGAATATTTCACACTCCCATATTTTTATTGTCATCGAAATCAGGAAAATCGCCCATTTTTTAATCAAATCGATTGATTGTCAACTTTAATTGGAGACCCATCGCAGTATATCGGAAGGAAGCTTCACATGCCTCCCTACATTCCTAGTCTGCACACATTGTAGTCTACATTGCAATGTAGACAACCTTCTACTGATTTAATAAAATCATTTTTTATATTGCATTAAAGTTTAAAAGCCAAGTCAAGTATCATGCTTCAATTGTGCTCTAAACATAAACATTCATTTGGAACGCGTCCTATGATATCAAAGAACCTGCTGTTGATTTTATATGACTGGCCTTACTGTCCATAGGCTGGAATATATATACCTTTGACCGGAAATCCTTGATTCTGGTTTTTCTCAGTCGTACCCTTTCAAGCACACAGTGTCTACTCAAGGTGAATATTCTGTAAGAAAGGCTATACTCTTAGGCATCTCTTCTATCTTTTCGGCAAGGATTGGTTATTGCCTGTTAACTTTAGGAAGCGTAGCTCGAATTGTAGGATTTATCTTGCATGATGTTGAAAATGCACTATTTTTGTAATGCTAAACCCCTAAAAACACAAGCGAAATAACGACTTTGCATCTAACTTGAACTTCATTAGGAGGCAAGCAAATAGAATAAAAGTAAATGACGCCTACGAAGTTTTTTGTTTCGCTTTTAAGGTCAGATCATATCAAATATTGCCTTGTTAGAAGCAGCAGCAGCAGCAGCAGCAGCAGCGACTGTTGGTTTTTACGTTTTGATCTTCGATTGGGCAAATTAATAGTTTATTTTGATTAATCACATCACAAGAGATATTCACTTCCAAATTTCGCATGAACTATAAAAACTCAAACATAAACCTGTTTTTTTTCTCCGTTATCTGTTTTTCACATATAACACACGCATAACGATGAGGCCAGCACTGAGGACTAACAGCTTGTAAAAAAAAAAAAAAATACCTGCATTCTTTGGTAGAGGCGTCTCAAACGATTAATGTTAAGCCAACCCCTTCTCAAAGGGCGAGAATGTAAAGTTGTCCAATCTAAAGTAACGCGATTATATTTTGCATTCGGTTCTGAATAACATTTTTTTGTGTAACATAACGCGAATACGCGTATGTCAATGCCTGCGAAATGTCGTCACCATGAATGAAAAAAGTATTTAAAAAAGAGAAAAGTATCGATCATGTGAGAGAACTGGATAACATGTGCGATCACGTAAAGGACGCTCGCGAAGACGATCACGTGATGGGGCATCCCAGCAATAAAGACAGAATGAGGAAATAAAGGCTGTTACTACAAAAATACAAGTGAGTTGGAGTTATTTCCTAATCTTTGTCTTGGTCTCCTTTGCGACTAAAATTGGACACAACGTGCGTTGGCTCCCCGAAAACATTACACTTAGGGAGCTGGGTGTTTCGATATTAAAAGACTGAAGTTGTGCTATACTTTGCCCTCGTGGGGAGAGAAGTGAATGAGCGCAGCCTGTGGCCCTTGTATCAAAATATGATATCTGTTCGGTTTATGGAAGCTATCCTCTTAGGTATTGGTTATTTATTTGCTTCCCCACGAAAAAACAAAATGTGACACAAGGTCGTTTTTAATGTGGGAGAAAGCCAGCTCCCCCAAAAGGGGAACTCTGGTAGTAGGCAAAAATAAAATTGCTTTAGTATAGAAGGGCTTCCCCCTCCATTGACAATAATTAATTTGAGTGTAGCATCAGAACATATACTACTACACTCTGATCCTGGCAAGTTAAGTGTGAGGTTAATCCTCCTATGTATTACGTATTTAGTTCTCTCCCACTGTAAGAACTTAGACATCAGGGTGGGAAAGTTGGGATAGAGAAGGCGATTAGCAATTAACTAACCCCTTCTCAAAGAGAGAAGGCAACGCATGGGAGGGTCGACCTCCTAGAACTGTACAGATCTTTACTCCCACCGCAAAATCAACAGGGAATAGATCATTACAGGAATGGTCTGTTGATTTTAGGGGAGCCAGGATAAAAAAAAAAAATCCCTAGCCGTACGCGTTTCTTTTGGACGGAAGTGGGTTTATACTTGTCATGCTTAACTTCGGAAGAAGGCAAGTAGACCCAACGACGACAACTAATCTATAACCGTGAACTTGGTTAGAAAGAAGAGAAGAAAAAAAGCGATTGTTTTCTTAATAGTTGAGTCAACCAAAAGAGTGAGGTTGGATAATGGCAGGAAAGAAATGAAAAAATAAAAATAAAAAATGATAATAAAAAGACTCGGGTGTTTTGGAGGGTGGACGGGTACACCAGGCACTCACCGAAGACAGACAGAAAGAGCGAGAAAGAAAGAAAAAAAAAAAGAAAGAGAAAGAAAAAATGAGGGGGAGGGGGACTCGAATAATCACAATGAAAAGGAAGCACTCATACCGCGTGACAGAAGTGGGTCCCGCACGCGCCATTTTCCTTTCTGTCATGGGAAGCATAAAAAAAATGGAGACGCGTGTCTCAGAAACCAGAACGGGCCTTAGTAACCGAAATTTCAGGTTTGTAGAAGGGGGTGCCCTGGTGAACGAGTGAGGGGATAACTGTTATTGTTTAGCAGATAACATATATCAAACAAACACTACACATTTCAAGCACCCTTTTTCTAGTTTCTCATTTGTTTTTATTGGGTTGTTGAAGTGTCCCCTCTCTCTCTCTCTCTCTCTCTCTCTATATATATATATATATATATATATATATATATATATATATATATATATATATATATATATATAATATAAGAAGAAAAGAGAGGGAGATAGATAGATAGATAGATAGATAGATAGATATACTAAAAAGAATGGACTCTCCCGTGGACTTCGACGTATGAGGTTCCGCCACAACATCTAAGTTGTTCGGAAATCCACACAGATGATTTGTTTAAAGTGGTGAAGGCTTTGTGCAGAACCAACCACCCTTATTGATATTACTGCTTATCTTTGTCGGTGCAGATAATTTGCCACAAGACAGAGCATGTAGTAGACAAATAGTATTTATTTATTTTTATTACATATATAATTATTTTATTATATATAAATATATACACACACACACACACACACAAATATATATATATATATATATATATATATAATAAATTCCACAGCCAAAAAACGTCGCAGCTCACAAGAGCCATGACAGTCAACGAACCGGAAGTCCAAGACTCGATATATATATATATATATATATATATATATATATATATATATATATATATATATATATATATATATAATAAAAAATAAATAAAAATATTATTTGTCCAAATAACATATGGGAGATGTGTGTGTGTGTGTGTGTGTGTGTGTGTGTGTGTGTGTGTGTGTGTGTGAGCATGCGTTGGAGTGGCTCAGAGGCTCATGAATGAGGGTGAGTGTTGTATATTTTGGTTTCGATTCTAGCTGATGCCCCTACAGCTCTCTTATATCCGGTTTCCACTGCACACTAATACAGGCTCTGATTTGGGAGCAGAGAAAATACCTCTTATATCCGTTTTTCTTATATTCGAGTCTCTAATATCCGGGGGTTATACTATATATATATATATATATATATATATATATATATATATATATATATATATATATATATACATAGGATTGCGTAATAAAATGAATTACGGTAATTACAACTGCTCTACCAATTTTCGGATTTTGTAATCATGCTCATAGGCCTTTATTTTCTATTAAAATTGGCAAGTGCTTTTTCTTCTGATGAGTTAAGGGCGAAATAAATGTAATAATTTACATACTAATTACGTGAATGATTTTGCGCTACGAAACAAGTGCTGTTCCTTTTTGCTTGGGATCGTCTTGAAAATATTATCTCGCCATAATATTTATTTAATGATCAATAATTCATTTGATTATCAAATCTGTGATTTAACTCATCTCTCTCTCTCTCTCTCTCTCTCTCTCTCTATATATATATATATATATATATATATATATATATATATATATATATATATATATACTAACATTTCAGGCCGGCGTTGGCCCGGTGTTTGGATGTGTCTGTTGAACAACAAAAAAAATGTGATAGTAGGAAGGCAGGCTCGAACCCGTACCGCGAAGGAGGAAAAGAACGGGGTAAAAACTTAACGTCTATGCTGTTACGACCACCGCCAAACCGGAAGCGACATCTTTTTTTAAATTAAGGCTAGACAATCTAAAGGAGAGGATAACTTTCAAAATATTGGGGACAAACCCCCTGTAGGAAAGTGCCTAGTTGAATGGTGAAGATATTAATGTTTTTAGCCAATTTTTCGATATTTGTCGTATGAAAGGTCGAATTTTAAAACGATACTAATCTCGGTAAAATCCGTCGCCTCTATTGAAAGTTTTAGGTACATGCAAACATACATACATACATTTATATATTGGTAACAAAAATTTTTCGACCCAAACCGATTAAAACGCTTGCCCTATCTCTGAATACCCTTTATGTAAAATTTCAAATGTTTAGACCAGAAATTGTCTGAGTAATTTCGAAGAGACAGCAGATGTCAATTTTTTTTAACTTTCACTCCTTTTTTGACCCCTTAGTATTTATTGTTTTGGATTCAAATAAAGGAACCTATATCTAAAATTTAAAGTGTGTAGACCAAAAATTGTCGGAGGAGTTTGGTAGAGTTCTCAAAGGTCAAATCGTTGAACTTTGACCTCTTAACATCCAAATTTCAGGCCCAAATCGATCACATCGATTTTCCCAAATGTCCGTACTCTGTATATCAAATTTCGAGTCTGTAGACTAAAAATTGACAGAGTTATTGCGTAGGGAAATGTACACACACAGACACACACAGAAACACTTTCACTTATATAAATATATATATACATACATATATATATATATATATATATATATATATAGATAGATAGATAGATAGATAGATAGATATTGATCTCACCAATACATATTAGATTTAGTATAATAGTTGATAGATACGTAATCTGCATGAATCAAAATATCATATTCAAACGTATCTAACGACTGCGCAACGTCGGGCGTCCTGCTAGTGTCCCTATAAAATAGCTTTAAAATATTCTGAAGTAACTGAAATTTATGAAAAATGTATTAATTGATTCTGCATATCTTTTGTTAAAATTTCTCAAAACTTAAAGATATCTGAATCTTCTACGAATGTTAATCTCCTTGCATAAACTACATTGGACAACATAATGACTACTCTAAACTTCGTTACGCCTATCAGCTTTATTATGGTTGAGATAATGGTGGCTGTAGAGTTGCAAGGTAAATGTAGTGCCTTACGATATATTTAGTTAACAAAGCATACATGCTAAATAGTGTTGGGACTATAAAATTTAATTGGAATCGGGAATTGTAAAAACTCAGAACTTTCGAAGTTATCGGAATCGGTAACGGAATCGCAAATATTACGCAAGTATAAATCATGTAGAATACATTAATGAATCTAATTACACGTAATAGTTAACTAAAGATGATCATCTTGTAAGAAAAGCGAAAAAAAAACTAATAAGGAATTAATTGAAATGAATGTCTAAAAGAATATGCAAATCAGCTAGATCTTTTTCAGATCAATATAATTCCACGACCCATATACAACCAAGTTGTATTTTTATAATAAATAGAAAGAAGAGTTTTAATATGAATATCAAAATACAAAAAAGGCAAATTAATAGGACATATTCCATGAGAGTGACCTCCCCTTGAAACAAAGACATTAACTAATAAAAAGGAAGTCGAAGCCAAACAAAATGAATATTAGAATAAACACGCATAAATGTAGAAATAAAATTATAAAAAGTAGGAAAGAATAAATAATAGGGAAAAAATGGAAATTAAAACAAAAATTAAAAAAAATACGAAATTATGGTTTAAAACAGAAATTTTGGTTAGCATGACACCCAAAATGGCCGTGAGAATGGAATTTCTTTTCCCAAAACACCGGGTTTATCATGTATAAAATCAACTTTTTCTTGGTAACATCGAATGGAAACAATATATGATGAGTTGTTGAGAACAGGAAATCTTTATGAACACATAAAATCATAAAATTGCCATCCCATTTACGGAACGGTCGTAATGAAGAAATCCAAGAGTAAATAAATGAACATTACAAAAAAGAAAGAATGTAAGTCTTTGAATTTAAACAAAGTGCTGTACTATATATATATATATATATATATATATATATATATATATAGTTTGGAAAGTTTTAAAAATACAAAAAGTGTTTTTACTATAATACTAAAATTTAAAAATTACAAAAACAAATATAAAAAAATATTGGAATTGTGCGTTGACTTCATGTTAGTGTTTCGTTGAAAAGAATTTATATGGGCGATCTTTAAAATAATCTTATAATAATAACTAATATGATATAATGACGTCATTTTTACATTTCAAAACTTCCGGTAGACAAAAAAATAGTTTGTAGATATTAATTCTTAATTTATATATTGAAGTTGTGTCTTTTTTTTTTGGTTTTTGTTTTTTTTGTGTTTGTTTTTTTTTTGTTTTTGTTTTTGTTTTTTCACATTTGTAAAATGGCCTTTGACTATCGGGAAGTCCATAATCAAAGTTCGTCTTTATATCCAAACGTTTTGTACTTTAAAAAAAAATACGGAAAACTTTACTACAAAAGAAATAGTGGATATTCACCGCTTTAAATAATGGTTTGATTTAATTCGAAATTATTTGGTGAAATAAAAAAAAACATAGAACCGTTTAAATTAGAAGAAGCTAATTAGTCTTACTATTCGTGTACGGCAAATTAAGGTACGGCAAATGTACGACAAGGCACAACTGCTCGTGCTAGTTCCATCTTTGTGCGATATTTTGGGCTGACATATCTAGGCATGCCAAATTAAAACACAACAAATTGTTCCTGTATGTGCGTATGTTTTTTTTTTTTTTTTTCGCTTAAAAGAGTTTTAAAACTTTTCAAAAGTTTTCTTTTTTCAGACTTAGGGAGACTATTAAAAACAATGTCCGAGACAAACACAAAAATGAAAAAAACAGCTCCCTTTAGTGAAAAATGTGTTTACTTTGTAAAAATCATGTATGTTCTCTTTTTTTATATAGTGTTTTTTTTAGTAGTAGCGATGGGACGATTGAAATATTTTTCTTGATTCCGATACAATTACTGATTCCGATGTTTTTCTATAAATCTCTAAATATTTAACGATTGATTTGTTATTTTTCCCGATTACCATAAAAACACGTGTTAAATGTGCACGTATTTTCGCAAGAACATGGTTGATGGTGATCCATAAATTTAAGCTTGAGTGACAGTTTAAAATCAATAAATATTTATTATTTTATCATTACGACCAGCGGTGGTAGATTTGGCTTTAAAGAAAATCAAGTATCCTTGGACCTCTGCTGTTCCTGATATTCATAAATGACCTCCCCGACAAAATTGCCTCTGAGATGGGTATATATGCTGATGACACCACACTCTATAGCAGGCAGGACAGGAAAACAAATGAACATATATCTAAAGTAATGGCAGAAACACTAGAGGATGACCTCGAATCAGTAGTGGAATGGGGACAAAAATGGATGGTCACGTTCAATGCCTCCAAGACAAAACTGGTTTCATTCAATAATTACAAGAATCCTTCTCTACCACCTATAGCAATGGCCAACGACTCTTTATCTGAGAGTACGTCTCTCAAGCTCCTTGGCCTAACGTTCACAGGAAACATGAGTTGGAACAATTACATCGAGGGCATTGCCAGGGCCGCTGCGAGGAAGGTGGGCTCTCTCTACCGTGCTAGAAAACTTCTAACACCCGAAAGAATCCTGTACCTCTATAAGGCCACTATTCGCCCATGTATGGAGTATTGTTGTCATATTTGGGCTGGTGCATCGGCTACTAGTCTCTCGCTCCTTGACAGGGTTCAAAAGAGAGTCGCAAATCTGACAGGCCCTAAACTGACATCTAAGCTTCAGCCTCTGTCCCATCGTCGAAACGTTGCATCCCTCTGCCTGTTCTACAAGTATTATAATGGTGAATGCTCTGAAGAACTGCAAGCACTTGTGCCCCCACGGCGTGAACACCCTCGACGGACCCGACAAACTGCAAAATCCCACCCCCATACTGTAGAGATCCCTAGATGTAAAAGATCTTTCTACTCCAGTAGTTTCTTCCCCAGAACTGCTAGACTTTGGAATTCCATTCCAGGTCACTGCTTCCCCAACTGTACTGACATGCATGAGTTCAAGTACAACGTGAACCAACATCTCCCTGCCCTAATCCCTACATAGTACCCCAGTAGATGTTTCCCCTGATAGTAGCCCCCTACACCAAAGTGGCAATGTGCCTTGTTTGGGATGAAAATGTAATAAAAAAAAACAAAAAAAAAGGCAATTAAATGGAGTCAGTGGCATCAGAAAATAGACACATTTTTTCTCATTCCGATACCGATTCCGATGACCGAAAACTTCTGATTTTTCCGATTTTCTATTCTGATTCTGATTCTGATTTATCATCTCAACTCTATTTAATAGTAAATGTCTAAAAAAAAAAAATATGACAATGAAAATTAAATAATTAGTAAATTATTTATCGGCCAGACAGTCTGAAAAAATGTTGTTTTTTTTTTACAAAGATTAAAAAAAAAAAAGACATGCCAGTACGTCTTAATTAAAATCGGTTGTTTCTTCTTGTTTTTGACATAAGAATCCAAGGTTGCTCGAATAACGTGTCTAAATATCACACGAATAAAGACCAAGCGATTGTCGTGTTTTGTCGTACATTTGTCGTGCCTTAAATCGTTGAACATAATAATACCCAAAGTTAAGCAGAAATTAAAGTACACGTCATGTCGGGCAACACCGAATCGGGAAGGCTAGCTTGTTTTTTTTTTAATATATTCATGGTCCTATTTTGAGTACAATACATGCGAAAACATTTATTTAAATAAATAGCAATTAAGTCTAATTGGTAAATAATTAATTCTGAATTAGTCTATTCCTGGGAGGATGAGAATTATTTCTGTTTTTTCCGCTAACCTGGTCAATGTTAACACAATTAAATCATTTGCCTTTATTCAGCGCTGTTTATAATCTTTCTAATATAAATATATACCTAGCAGCTCTGTATCAGAATCTACATATGTTCCAGCTCGGAGCCGATTTTATAAGACCGACTAAAACCGGTTTTCACGCGACGAGCGGAAAAACCGAAACCGATTCGCCAAAATCGATTTCAATGTTCGTACTGTCCTCTTTCCGTGAAACATTTCTATATTCTTTTCCATAAGCCTAAGCCAATTGTTCACACGTAGCGATCTATATAAAGCCAATTAAGTATTCATAAGAAACGAATATACATTGTTTTATTGGGGGTGGGCGGGGAGGGTCACTCCTTGTCAAGGCCCGGGGGCCACTCTAGCATTAGGGTTAATAAGTGTTAGAAGACGGTTAGATAACACCGTGATGATCAGTAATGGTGGAACTCGATAGGGTTCAATTATTTAAGAGGACGATTCAACCAGAACTGATTTACATTAGACTTGAAAACAACCATGTTATAATAAGCTGGGAAGCAGTCGCACAGTATTGTGTTCAACAAATGGACAGTTCTAGGAAACATACCCTACTCCAAATCAAACAAAATCGCCTGTATATATATATATATATATATATATATATATATATATATATAAATAAACTTAAGTGTGTAAAAATTTGGCATATGTTTACATTTAAGTATCGTTTCACGTTTAAAAGTATCGTTTCACGTTTAAAATTTAAATAATTTTAAACGTGAAACGATACTTAAATGTAAACATATGCCAAATTTTTACACACTTAAGTTTATTTTAACTAAATATTATTACCGTAATTAAAACGAAACTAGAGATTATTTTAAATATTAAACGTTTTTAAACGCAAAGCAATACTTAAATATTAGTATATACCATCCCCTGGGCACTTCCTAGGTCTTTTTCAATCTAAATTTTATTACCCTATTTTTAAACGAGATTAGACATAATTTAAAATGAATTTTTAAAACGCTTTTAAACGAGACTTAAACTGAATGATAGGGGGGGTATTTAAAGAAAAATAATAATATAGAAGGCATCATCCCATACTTTTTAATTTATTGCTTCAAATTTATTACCTTATTAAAGTAGCATACACAAAAAAAAAAAAAAAAAAAAATTACGGTGTGCATATATAGAGTTCCGGTTCCGGTTAAAGACAGATGAGAGTCGGCTGAAGAGAGCCTGAGGCGGACATTAAGAGCAGTCCTCAACTACCGGGCTTGAAACCGTCGGTACCGACTACCGATGTAAATTCCTGTATATAATATACAAAATATATATATATATATATATATATATATATATATATATATAATGCTCTTTATCTTGAGTTGAGGATATTGAGTAGTGATAGACGAATTACCATTAGCGTATGAAGCGATACTCTTTGTATAAACGAACGAGCTTAGGTATTTCGGACGATGTCAAGACATCGTTAATTCGCAACTCGCACAGCACCCGCCGATTAGCGTAATGGTTAGAAGCCTTGACTGTCATAAGGGCGGTCGGGTTTCGATCCTGGCTTAAGGTAGTTGCCTGTCTAGCCGCGCTGATGAGCTGTAATACAGCGAAACAATACTGTATGTGGATGACTATATATATATATATATATATATATATATATATATATATATAATGGACTCCCCCGTCGAGCTTTCGCCACAACAACTAAGTTGCTCGGAAATCCACACATTATTTGTTTATAGTGGTTAAGGCTCTGTGTAGAACCAACCACACTTTTTGGTATTACTGCTAACCTTTTACTGCAGACGACTGCCACGGGAAGAGTATACAGTAAACCTAAGGTTTTTACATCAGAATATGCTTTCTCCTAACAAACACTGGAAATGCATCTCACCCAGTGAATTAATACGTCCCCAGATACCAACGTGGAAATTTCTACGAGTCGGCGCTATTCATACAGCGTCTAAACTTCCCAAATGGTAAGCCATCTGATACTGGCCGGGCTCAAAGTTGCTTAACTTCAGTGATCTGGCAGGAACCGTAGGATCAACGTGATTATGCTGTATATATATATATATATATATATATATATATATTACCGTCACTGGATTTTTTATCTTCCACCAGACTATCCATTGATGTGTAATCACCTTTTTCTTTACCATATTCCCTCTGCTTAACTTATTTTGTTTTCAAGTAAGATCTTTGACTTATTTGTTGTTTCATCAAATACTTCTGCATGCAAAATCCGATCCCGCATTTTGCTAGTTCCTACCCTCTGATGAAAAGGAGAGTATTTCTTCGAAACTCCGCGGATTAAGGACTATCCATTTATCTAGTGTTTCCTTTTCAGATTAAATATGTTTTTAACTCATTTCAAAGTGTTTTTTAACATATTTCATTAACTGTTTGCTCATATATATATATATATATATATATATATATATATATATATATATATAAAACAAAGGTAAACGATATTTGCTTTTATCATTAAGTTTCCGTTCATACCCCTACGTTATAAATTGCCTTACCACACCTTTTATCGCATATATATATATATATATATATATATATATATATATATATATATTGTTACATATGCGATAAAAGGTGTGATAAGGCAATTTATAACGTAGGGGTATGAACGGAAACTTAATGATAAAAGCAAATATCGTTTACCTTTGTTATTTGTTTTTTTTTTTACGGCATATCAACCCTTTTCGAGTTATTTAATGCCTAGATTTACCTTTGTAACACGTTGCCAAAGGGGTGGGGGTATAAGGGAATTTACGGGAAAGCAAAAAAAAAACAAGTATTTTTCTCTTTATCGCATATGTGATACAGCAAAAAAAAAAAAATAAATAAAACAAGTGAATAGAGACACAAGGACGATCACAATAAAAACGCGATGAAATAACGAAGTAACAGACAATTTTCCAAAGGATACAAAAATAGATTTATTTAAGATAAAAAAAAAAAAAAAGGAATAGTTTAACGAAAGAAAAAGAAATGTACTCAAAGTTATGGAATCTGAAGTATTGAAATGAGCGAAAGTCCTCGGGGGGGGGGAGGGGGTAATCAAAGTCTTTGCACTTACAGGTCTCTTTTGTTTTTCCTTTTTTTTGTTTCTTTTGCTGGTGGGTTTCCCAACTCGTCAACGACACAGTTAATCCAAAATATTTCCTTCGGTGGGGGAAAAAGTTCAAATAGCAAATTCACGTGTTCATTTTTCTTGCTCGTTCTGTATATCCACATCTCCTTCGCATGATGGGGAAAAATTCATCGTCCCTATCGTGAGAAGGTAAATTAATCGCATACTCTCGCATGAGGGGAAGAAGTCGACCCCCCTCCTCCCACGAGGAGAAAGAATTTTAGACAACAGAAACAGATTTTTTTATAATTTTCAAAGAAATATTGTTCACAGACATTTTTCAATATATATATATATATATATATATATATATATATATATATATATATATATATATATATATATATATTTAAGAAAATAAAATTGTGGGAAATTAGGTAAAAACATATTATGTTAGTTTTTACTCACGCGAGCCATCAGAAAAAAAAATTAAACATTAAGCAATGCTCTATAAAAAATGAAAATAGCATCGAGTACCCTTTCGAGCGCAAAAAAAGAAAATACCGGTAGAAGCCAGGCTCGAAAGTGTAACGCTTAAAGAAAAAGGAGGTGAAGAGAGAGGAAACGCTTTAGTCGCCTGGCCCACAGTGAACTTAAGACGCTATGGGTTTTCAAAATAAGGCCTTTAAAACGTATCGGGAGGCGTGAATGACTTTGCGAACCAAATAAAATGAGTACAAAAGTTTTACACGGCTATGATGATGACGACGCTCCCTCTCTCTTTCTCTCTATCTCACTCTCTCCCCCTCTCTCTCTATATATCCGTGTATAAATGTTTAACCAAATAAAATTAGTTCAAAAGTTTAGCATGGCTACGATGATGACGACAACCTCTCTCTCTGTCTCTTTCTCTCTCTGTCTGTCTGTCTCTCTCTCTCTCTGTCTATCTACCTATCTATCTCTTTATATATATATATATATATATATATATATATATATATATCCGCATATGTGCGCTTTCATGGGCTCTCATTCGCTGTTCTGTAAAACCTCCAAGTTCGTGCTTACATGCTTGTTTGTTTATGCAAAAAAAAAAAGTGTAATAAACAATATAGTAAACGAAGTATGTTATTTCGAGAAAAAACAATTGGTTTGTTTTAGTTTAAAATGATTGTAGGGTGTACAGAGAGCGGTTATGTATGTTAAGGTGTAGCGTGTTCGTTTATTTATGAAGATGTGTATACCCGAATAAGCGATTTGTCAACTCACAGTCAATGAGAATTGCCGGAACTGTATAAGGAATAAAATTATAATTTTTGTAACGGGAAAAGAAAAGGTAATGTTTGTGCATGAGTTTGTGAGCCAGTTACGAAAGTATCTATTATGTGTATATATGTTCTCGGTGTTTACTGGTGTTGGTATGACGACTTTAGATTTAGAGGGAAAAAGTTGTAACTACTTCCTCTAAAGATTAGGAGGTTGTGGTGATGACGGTTCTAGGATTTAATATTTTTCTACTAGACATGATTATTTCTAGAAAAACATCAGGTTCATACAGGGAGTGGAACTACGTGAAGTTTGCTAATATCCTAAGCAAAAGTGATTGCTTGTGGAACGAACTGGATTCGAACTTGGGACACCCAGGTCGTCAATCTGTGTTGTTAACCATTAGAGCATCGCCACCTTCTACGTTTTAAATAGAATCTATCATTTTGCAGTGTGGACTATAAGTTGCAGTGCAGCACATATAAGACGTCAATAGCATTTAACTAACTCTACAAAATTTGGAGAAAGAAAATAATTTACCCTTGATTATTTTATAACAGTAACGATTTGTCCACACTGATATATGAACGTGAAACTTGGGATTTAAAAATCACTAAAGAGAAGAACTTAGATGCGTTTGACTCCAAGTGTCTTAGAAAGACGACACCACAATCTATAACAACACTTCAAAGGCCCACAATGTCAGAGATCTTTCTAATTCTCTTTCTTCTGATCTTGATCACGTGGAGCAATAGGGAAAAAGATGACTGGTTAATTGTAATGCATCGAAAACTAAGCTTCTCTCTTTTCATCATAATCGTCATCAGGCCCCAATTGAAATGAATTACTCTCCCCTTGCGGATGCACCAAGCTTGACAAGCTTTTGTGACTGACCTTCACTGATCTGTTGACATTAAGTCTGCTGCCAAAATCGCTGGAAAAACGGTTGGATCACTCTACTGCTCCAGTAGGTATCTCACTGCTAATGCAATCCTCTATCTGTATAAGAGCCAAGAATGTCCTAAACTTGAGTACTGCTGTCACATCTGGGCAGGAGCTGCTCGGTGCACCCTATGTTTCCTTGATAGAGTTCAAAACCGACTTCTCTTCAATCTCTTTCCCACATTACGAACCGCTCTCTGCTTTATCGTATTTTCATGGCAAGTGCTCGCCTGAGCCCCAATCTCTGGTCCCCTTGCCTAATTTGAACAAAAAAAAACCCACTCGACTAGTTACAACCGCTATCAACGATCTCCTTAACTCTCTATTAATGCTTAAATCTAAACGCAGATTCTACGGACAACGCTTCTTTCCTAGAATTGCTCGCATGTGGAACTCTATTCCATTGGTCTGCTTCTCGGCTGACTACAATATGGTAGCCTTCAAGTCCAATGTAAACAAGTTCTTGTTGAGCCGTCCTCTTGAATAATCCAATTGTACCCAATTTACACCATTAACGATTACTATACTACCACCTTGCATTCATTAACCCTTATCCTCGAGTGGCCTTCGGGCCTTGAAAAGTAGTGACTCCCTTGTAAATAAAATACACTAAGATTGTCCTCTAGAGAAAATTGGCAACCAAGTGATATAATAAACGTAAAGAAAAAAGAAAGGGAGACCAAAAATGAACTCGAAAGAACCAATCGATTGCAACGAGAAGCAATCGGAGCAATCGAATGAATGCTTCAGATTGAAAACAATGATATACTTTGACTGCTCTTTTTGTTGCAAATTCCTAAATCGAAATAAGTAAGTAGTCAATTGTTAGTAGTAGTTATTGAATTCTTGTTTTACTCAACGGAATAAATTCGGCATTCAGTGATCTCTCAAAGAGTTTTTATTTATCTCCCCCAACGATGGTATTATTGACACAAGATCAAAAAAGAAAAAAAGTAAAATCATTGCTCTAGTACCTTAGCCGCTCCCTCTGTATTTCATGGTTGGAGCATCTCATGGGATTAGCATTGAACTACCATTTCTCAAACGGCCAGAATGTAAAGCCTGGGAAGTTAGACCTCTTAGAACGACACAAGAACATATCTAAGAGAGTCAGAAAATAAACCATCCTTAAAAAAAATGGCATAGATCCGCCGACGTGAATTTGGTATAAAACAAACCCCGAGGAGCCAAAAGATCGATATGCCGTAAAAGAAGACGATCAAATGCAGACGTGGACACACACGCACAGAAATAGGTCCAGAAGCCAAACACGTTTTTTTCTGATCGGGATCGACCTGGGTTTTGTTTTGGTACAAGTGGGCCATCGTCGGGCTGGTTTGATTAGTTTAACTGCCCGAGAGCTCACAATTGCAAGGGGCACCTGGAATGGGAGGAGGATAGAGGAAGTCGAGGGGATGCGGTCCCGAAAGGCAAACAAATCAAGTTAACAGGCCGACGAAAGAAAACAATTATGACTTCGGTGTGAGACAAGGTTACAAATCAAGGTTTGGTAGATGAAGAGTAACGGTTCAATGTTCTGCTTTGTTTTCAGTAATGCTATGATTATATATATATATATATATATATATATATATATATATATATATATATATATATATATGTGTGTGTGTGTGTGTCGGTGTGTTCTACTGATGAGCCGGTCTATAGCTTTCATGTCTTGTTTTAGCTAGGATTTTGGTGGATTGTGGAAATAATCTCTCTCTCTCTCTCTCTCTCTCTCTCTCTCTCTATATATATATATATATATATATATATATATATATATATATAATCTGTCTCTCTCTGTATATATAAATATATATATATTGTATTGGTAGTAATTATTAAGTGTGTCTACCAAAAGAGTGCTCAATGTTTAGACAGAGCCAAAATAAGTTAATTTAGTATACAAACAAATGGCTACACATAAGCATACATGTTTCAGCGAAAACCCAGTAAGGGAATCGCTTCGTCTGGTCAGAGATGTCCTTGGCCTGACGAAGCGATTCCCTTACTGGGTTTTCGCTGAAACATGTATGCTTATGTGTAGCCATTTGTTTGTATACTAAATTAACTTATATATATATATATATATATATATATACATGTGTGTGTGTGTGTGTGTGTGCGAGGGGGGGGTGAATATATACATATATACAGGGAAAAACGAAAACATTGTCGTCTTAGAAAAAAAAAACAGCATAATGTCATTTCAACTTGATGAAAACTAGTGTTCGTTTTTTGTTGCAGACTATTTACGAGTTAGTCAATTGATCCAAAGAGCGATAAAAGCTTTTAGCATGTCTTAAAGTGGCATAATATTTAACGAGCGAGATTTGCACCGCTGTACAACTTTTGCTCTCTACCGATCCAAGTTATGACAACAGGACCATTGCCAAATCCCGCAAAATGCATCGCTTGATATACCACGAATGACAGGGACGTGTCATGGATGATGAAAACACAATTTCAGGCCACAGTTATTGTTTTGGCGTGCTTTCAAGTGAGGGCCACATCATGCCACCTCTTTATATCTTCGAAGTTGTCTTGAAAGTCAATGCCAAAGTGTATTTGGATGTCCTGAAGTATATGATGATCCCTTGGTTCAATCAGGTGGCTGCTGGCAGACCCTGGGTGTGACAACCGGATTCGACGCCGGCCCACAATTCTAGAGACCCAAGCTTGGCTTCGGAAGATGTGCTACGACTGTGCACGTTTCTCTCACTGGGTCACCTCTGCCACAGACTTGAAACCGCTGTCTACTTCGTTTTGACATACGTCGAGAACATCACCAACATGACCTCTCACAACACCAAAGCCAGCCTGATCGCCGCTATCCGCCGAGTATGTGCTGAGTATTCGCCGAGGTCCCGTCGGCGCTTGTCAAAAAGGCATGCTCCCAGTTCCGGACCTGTATCGAGGCAATGATTGAGGCGGAAGGAGGCTACATTGAATAGATGTCCGCTCTACTATATTATCGTTTTACCTGAATCAATTTTTTCAAGAAACCTTATCATATATATGTATATATTGGAACACGATACCGTGAAGCTGTTTCCCTGTTGACTATAACTTGGCCCTTTTAAATTTCTTGACCCGGCATCTTAAATAACTAAGCCATACCCAAGGTCCACTATTATTGAGCTGTGTCACCAATTACCTAACACTTATTTGCCCTTGAATGGCATCCCGGCCTTGATAATTGGTGGATTTAAAGTATAAAGATGATTATAAATCTCTATATGAAAAGATGTCGAGTACTTTGTGTGCACAAAGTATGCTCTCTTGATTTCGTTTGCTTTCGGAATTCAAACTCAAATCTAACGATTATTTTGAGGAGAGACAGAGTGGGAGGAGGGGGAGAAAAATGAACGATCTTCTAGTATAGCTCTGGTGCGAAATAGATATTAAAATAGAATTGACACGTGGCACGCCAAACTAGCTTACCCCAACGTGGTCCCCGTCGCCCTTTATCTCACCTCTCTCTCTCTCTCTCTCTCTCTCTCTCTCTCTCTCTCTCTCCCAGCAAACTACAGACACAAATTGGATATCTTCGCCTTTCTGCTTCTACTCGACCCCCTCCATACATCACGGCTTCCTCATTACCCCACTCCTATATCTCACCGAACCCTGACCAACATCAGATGGGTTCTTTGGTCTTAAAAATAGAACAATGAATACATAAAGGAGAAAAGTAAATAATATATATATATATATATATATATATATATATATATATATATATATATATATATATCCTCCATATAAAGATTGACCACCCCCTTCTCATCGCCCTTCTCGTAACCGCCAATACCCCCAAAAGAGGAAGTATCCGACTCCAGACCGGAAACTGTTCAGATGGTCTGGATTTTTGGCGGGAAAACGCTTCCTCTGCTCTCCCACCCCTTTTGATCTCATTTTCTTTCCCTCGTTATTTCTTTTTATTCTCTTCTTTAGCTTTACCTCCTCCTTCTCACTTTTTCTCATTCATTCCTCTGGCCCCTTTCTTCATGTTTCTTTTCATCTTTTTCTCTTTATTTTAACATCTCATATTTTTTTTTCTTTCGCCCTACTTTCCCCCCCCCCTTTCATTTTCTTTCTTCTCCTTCTCGTATCGCCCTCTTCTATTCTTTTTTTTCTTTTTTTTCTCTCACTCGCCCCTTTGGTGTTTTTTTTCGCGCTTTCTTATTTTCTTTTATTTCTCCTCCTCCTCCTCCCCTTCTTCTTCTATTTCTTCTTCTTCTTCTTCTTCTTCTTATTATTATTATTAATTTTCACTTTTCATCTTCTCACCATATATTTTTATTTCTTAAAATTGACGCAGAATATTTAGCTTTCTATATTGTTCGAAAATAATTATTTAGCTACAAGTAAATAAAACTTTATAAGTTCATAATTTTTAATTAAGTTTTTATGTGGTTTTAATAATTTTGATGATATTTTAATGTATTCAATCAATTTGCATTGTATACTTATTGATTTTTAAGGAATTCTTAACAGTTTTAATAAATTATTAAAATATATTTAATTATATTATGAATTATTTATGAATTTTAATGTAGTTACGATGTAACTTTAATGATTTTCATTAAGTTTTAATGAATTTTTAATGTGTTTTTATGCGTCTTAATACATTTTTAACGAATTCTAAATGTTGTTTTAGAATTTATTATGAAGCATGTTTAATGAATTGACATGAAATTTTAATGAATTTATTAAAACGTTTTAATGCATGTTTTATGGTTTTCATAAAGTTTTAATGAATATTTAATGTACTTATAGTGTCCGTTTTATGATTTTTAATGAATTCTTAATGAATCTTAATGTATGATCAATAATTTTTAATTAATTCTTTAATGAATTATAAAAGTATTTTTAATGAATTTTATTGTATGGTTGAAGATTTTTAATGAATTTTTAATGTATTATTAATGTAATTTTAAATAAATAAACCAGCTCCCTAAAAATGTGACACTCCGGATTGTGACAACAATTTTAAAAAGACGTCAATCTAGGAGTATTTCTCCTTCACTGATAAAAGAGTGAAACCCGAAATGCAGTATCAGAACAGGGACTACACTTTGCTCATAGCTCGATGTCGAAAAAGCGGACACGTATTGCTAAAAGTAATTCAATAACCTACACAGGGCGCGAACACGAACAGCCTTGCTCAGATATTGCCCCGATTTTTTTCCGCCATTTCCGTAATATTTATGTATATGAGGGCGTTCTAAAAATAAATTCTCTTATTTTTAAGTCAAAAAGTTGAATATCTAAGAAGACGGAAGTAGTACTATTAAAACAAGCAACCTTTTGTGTCCCAGAATTTATTTTTCTACATATTCAACACCATTCGCAATTCATTTTTGCCAGGAATCCAATGATGCATCGCTGCTTCGGCTGCTGACGCACGTCCATGATAGGCACTGCTTTCTTAGAGTCTAACACCGTCAATATCTAAAACAGAGAGATGACACTTAAATGTCATAAATGAAGATCATTTACCATAGAAATGATGAATTCAGACGGAATGAAAAAAAAAGGAGGCATTACTTTTGGGACGCCTGTCGTATTACAAAAACTGACACAATAACCTCAATAGAGCTTGAACTCGAAACACCTTACGCAGATATCGAACCACTTTTTTAAGCGTCTACACAACTTCCGTAATATTTATGTATATATGCAAATAATTCAATAAAGATTGTATGATTATTGCAGACAATAATTATTTTTAATCTGGTCGTTCAGTTTCCGTGAGAAAAATCCCAGGCATATGTTTCCCTGCCCTTCCCCTTGTCCCTTCTCGTATTTTTATTTTTTTCAATAATGTTTCTTTTTCCGTTTTTTTTTTCTTTTTCAACTCGAGATTTTTTTTCATTAGCAAAATAAAATAATTAAAAGAAAAATTTCTTAAGTTGGAGGAGATCAAAGGACGTTTCCACACAGGAAATTGTTTTGTTTTGGGCTTGAAAGGTGAGAAATAAGCAGAGATGTTATATATATATATATATATATATATATATATATATATATATATATATATATATATATATATTTACCAGTGGTGAAAAAACCGGACTAGAGTGCTCAATGTGTAGTCAGATTAGTATATAGGAAATTTATTACTGTGAGTCCAGAATGAGTTTACAAATTGTTTCAGCTAGAGGAAAATCCTCAAAGAGAGGAAAAAATCCAACTAGCATCGTCAGAATTCATAGATGGACTCCATCTATGAATTCTGACGATGCTGGTTGGATTTTTTCCTCTCTTTGAGGATTTTCCTCTAGCTGAAACAATTTGTAAACTCATTCTGGACTCACAGTAATAAATTTCCTATATATATATATATATATATATATATATATATATATATATATATATATGCTGTAATAAACACACCCGACTGTGATAGACAAATAGATAGATCTGCGCCATGTAATTGATTATTAGTGTGCTTGATTATTAAGGAAAATAAAAACACAAGAGCTAATATTTATTTAGATGTTTATTACAGAAACATTAACAGAGGTTGAAGAGTGTCTGATAAAAGAGTCAAATGTTCTCTTTGTTTAGATTCGAAACCGACGATACCGATACTATTCTGAGACACTTCTCCATATATGAATATTATCATTCTTATTAGTTCACCAGGAGCTTTCACATAGATCATCAAAGATCTCATTGAATACAGCTTGTGGTGTCCCCTGGAAGCTGAGTGACAAAAAGTCTCCCCAGATTGTCCAGTACTTTCCACCTCTTTCGATAACATTTGCAAATAAATTTGTATTATCGCAACATCTGCTTGCCATTGATTTCTTGTAGACAGCAGCCATTGGTCTTTACTGGAATTTGTGGTAATGGAAGGATGCGGGTTGGGTTAAAGAGCTTATAGGTATGCAGCTTCAATGTTCTTGGTTCCATTTAGCGCTTCCTGTAACAGTTTGTCTAGTCTGCACTTGTTGCTCCTGTGTGTTAGTCTCCGCATTCCAGGCTTTTCCTTAATATTTCAGCTGTTTTCATTATTGTTGTTCGCTGTATTTTTCCAGTCATTTCTCTGATTCCGAAAAAAAAACCCACCGAATATATGTTAGCCTATGTGATGGCAACATATTTTGAGCGAGCTTCTAACAGTATTTTGTATAGTGTTTTATTTTTAACTCATTTTCCCAAACTTATCGTGTTCAACAGAGAATCCGGTGCCATTTGTAATTTTTAAATACTGCATATTTTTCGAGCTGAATAAACATGTTACATTAAATAAAAACACTAAATTTATACAGTTAGATAGAAAAGTAACTTATCTTGCCTTTGATAACATTTGTTTGTTATATATTTGTTTTTTGACAACTTTTTCGAATCTATGTGTATATACATACAAATTCTAAAATTCAAATATATTGGTTCAATTAAGGTATATATATTTTTTACATTGCACATAAATCTACTTTCATAAGTCTACTAGTATTCAAAATGGGTAATCAAATAAACCCGATTTAAGGAGTAATAGAAAGTTTGCACCCTTATAGAGCCCAACATCAAAACTGCATTTCAGAAGTCCTATCACCGCACAAGCACGAGGGCCCGGCGTATAAAATTTACTGTGGGTTCTTTGATATGACAGAGGCGCGTTCAAAATTAATGTCTCTGTTTAAAGCACATATTCTTTTATAAAACAAGTAATGAGAGAGCTTGATGACAGAAATATTTGAGTGTTCTGGAATCATGCACTATCGAATCTACGGAAATTAAAGAGGATTGAACAAGAGTACAGGAGAAGAACGAGGAAATTATTAGAAGCAAAACTATACAAATCTAGTTTAAAGAATAAATATAATGAGCAGTGTTGCTAATAAGGTATTCTGGACGATCCATAGGTTGGTCAGAAAACTAGGAAACTAATGACCATATACAATGCATTACACTCAAAGACGATACTGACCGACTCTACGTGAAAATTAACGAAAGGGAAAGGATACTAATAAACAGAAAACTGTGTAGAAAACACCAAAAAAAACTTAAGTTAGAGCACAGAAATATTGATCATCGCCACAAGAGACACCGCTAAGACGACCAATACAGGAAGTGATGAAGTTACAAACAAACAGATAAAAAAATGAGAAGATAAAGCACCTCGTGTATGATTTATAAAAATGACAAAGAAAAAGAATCCCGAAAACACCTGAACATGGCTAAGAAAAGGACACATGAACAGAGAAACAGAACCTCTACTACCAGCTGCACAGAACAACGCGATTAGAAGGAACCGCATCGAAACTAAAATTGATAAAACACAGGAAAACAGTCAATGTAGACTCTGTGGCCAAAGAGACAAAACGGTAAACCACATGATAAGTGAATGCAGTAAATTAGCCCCAAAAAAGAAATATAAAGACAGGCTCGAACGTATGGGGAAAGCAGCGCTCTGAAAGTTCAGCAGACGACTGCTCATCAAGGATGCAGAAAAATGGTTCAAATACTGGAACACTAAACCACAAAATAGGACATGGGCGTACAAACAGATAAACTCATCCAAGCAAGAAGACCAGATGCTATAATAATTAACAAGAAAAAGAATCTGTCAAATTATAGGTTTTGCTGTCTCAGCAAGTCATAGAATGAAAATCAAAGTCGGAGAACTGAAAATATATATGGAACTTTAAAAAAATTAACATAATGCCAATAAATATAAGAGCGTCAGAAACATTCCCAAAGAACTTTAAAAAAAGACTAGTAGAAATTAGGATCAAAACAACAGATTCAAACTATGCAACGGACTGTAGTGTTAAAAGCAGTTTAAATCATAGGAAACGCCCTCGAGTGCGGAATCTAATTAAAATGGATGACAAACCCTAACAGCCCATATACAAAACACAAAAGCAAAACAAGGATGCCAAGAAAACTGAAATCGCAGAATTGAATAAATTGTAAGTTGTCTATAAGTTCCCCTAAAAATTGTAATTCGGGCGTCAGTTAGCACCACACGGAATAATCGAGAAGGGTCAAAGAGGATAGAAAAACCGAGGAGTGAAAGCACTAACCAGACCTCCACTGGATAGGTGCAAAGAGGAGCTTTAACCTTGGGAAGGGTTATTGTCACCAAAACTCCAGTTTTTCTTTTATAAAGGAGTCACCACTTATCACGGCCCAGAGGCAACTCGAGGATAGGGGTTAATAAGTGTACAGTGGTCAATGGGACAATGACGTCATAATTATTAGTAGTGGAAATTTGGTAAATTGGATTACTTAAGAGGACCGGCACATCAAGAACTTGTTTACGTTGGACTTGAAGACGACCATATTATAGTCAGCAATTGGGCTTTGCAAGTGAGAAGTCAATGTCCAACGAGTGTTGCGATAAGGCAAACTCATTTGCAATGGTTATCGAAAGAGGCAGAGAGTACTGAAAACCCGGGGTGACTTGTTGTCATCCGCACCTCAGCAGACACCACCGATTGTTGCCAGTGAGCAATCTTTCATGATGACTTGTGTGAGAACTCTTAGCGAGTGAGATGATAATAATAATAATAATAATAATAATAATAATAATAATAATAATAAAAAATAATGATGATGATGATGATAATAATAATAATGCTGATGCTGCTGCTGATGATGATAATAATAATAATGATAATAATAATAATAATAATTATAATAATAATAATAATAATAATAATAATAATATAAATTGTCGTTTTATTAAAATTCTTTATTTTGACTCAATCTCTGTCAAATATAATATTAATTTCAGTCAGTGGTTAAATGCAAATGTATCTAAAATACCCCCCGGCCCAAGAAAGAAGAAAGGAAAAAAAGTTAAGACTATCTGTATATCTTTAAGTATAAATGGATCATTTAGTATACTACTGCAACATTGGTTCTCCTTCCGCCTGTAAAAGCACAGACACCCCGCTAAACGTGTTCGATAAATGAAAACCTTCAACGCGTTGGATACCTGTCAGATAAGTAGAAAAATGTTTAATACCTTTTAAACGACAAATTATAGTAACATATCCCTGTTTTACTGTATTTTTGTTTTATTTTCTCACTGACAAGGAAGCCAAACCAAACGCCGCTTCTGTAAGGTTTCTCGTCTTTTAACATGTTTGGGGAAAATATCCTCGGAAGTGATTATTTTCCCACCGGAAATTGTCGTTTTATTAAAATTCTTTATTTTGACCCAATCTCTGCCAAATATAATATTAATTTAAAGTCAGTGGTTAAATGCAAATGTATCTAAAATATCGCTCCCCTCAAGAAGGAAGTGGGGAAAATCGGTAATTATATCTGACGGTATTACGATGAATCCACAATACAAATACACTTGTAAATATGGGAGGGGAATCTATCTTCGAATATCTCTAATTTCGAATTACAACACGGACTTATACTAAGTAAATATTAATAAGTCCTTTGAAGCTCTTTCTTAATTTTTTTTAAATTCCTTTTTTTTTCTTTCTTTTTTCATGTCCCATATGTATGTGTGATAGTGCACGATACCTCCTGTATACATGGGAGCGTTCCACTATGCCTGCAGCAGAACCACAGGTAAAATAACTCTGGGCCCGGTGTTGCCACAAACACCAAAATATGAAAAATGTCAATTACAAATAATCCAAACCGTGGGACCCAGAAGAAAGATTTGGGTGTCATGATCGGCAGGTGCTCCTTCGGTAGCCAGCATGGGGGACCCGGTTGTCATCCTGCAAATGTTGGCCAACTTTCCAATTTCAGAAACTCAAATAAAATGGACGCTGAACAGATAAGTATAACCTCTAATTTCAGGGAACAAAATGATACCGAACAAACACAGCACAACCATGATAACCACCAAAAGGAAAAAAACGAATAAAGAAATGGACAACAAAAGAGAATACACTCGTAATGGAATGCTACTATAGAAGTCATCCTAAATATAGATATGGAGGTTATCGGAAACGAATGAAAGAACTATGGGACCTATCCAGTGACTACAATACGACAGAACAAAGAATTGCGGACCAAGCAAGACTGACACTCCAGAAAGGTTGGCTCTCTAAACTAGAACTAACAGAAATACAGTGAAAAATAAATGGTGAAACTGAACAAGAAGCATCCCCCAACGGAACCGCACGTAGAGCAACATCACAAGGTGAAGCTCCACAAGTAAAAACACCAAAGGCCGACGACCAACAAAGAACGAAGTCCACAAACGTGGAAATCGAGAACAATGAAACAGTACTAACAGAGAATGAAGCAAATAAAATAATACAACTGATGAACGAGGAAAAAATAAAGCGCCCATCGTTAAGGAACCAAGAGCAGAAGAAACTAAAAACAGAAACATAGAAGGTTAACAAGCTCCTCCCACATATCCCAACAATTACAATCACAGACTTAAACAACCTAATTTACGCAGGGGCCAAAATGGTAAATATGAATCTCAAATCAGAAAAACAACCGGGGACAACCGGACCGACAAAACCTGGATGGGAAATAAGACTAGAAACCCAAATACACAAACATAAAAAAAAGAAGCCAAAATGGTCAACAGGAAGAAAGCAATGTGAAAAAAAAAGGAATATTGGAAATGTAACTGGCAGGGAGAGGCTAAACAAGAAACATGAAGAACTGGACCAAAAAAT
>NC_136512.1:17913202-17918202 GCF_053919585.1 Euprymna scolopes
GAGAATTTCAGCTAAATAATGTATTTTTCTCACCATCTGAGCAACCAACAAATGAAGAAAATTAAAAAACTATATTCATAAAAACATTACAGAATCGACACTTACACCTAATACATACATAAACTTCTTTCATCGGAATCTGCCAAGCTCTGGCAGCGGCCACCTAAATGCAATAAGGGAACACCACACTATTCAGCACATCCAGGTACAATTTAGTGTTGACTTTTATGCCGACTTCGAAGAATGTGAGATGGCATGATGTGGGGCTCACTTGAAACCACACCAAAGACAATAACAGTAGCCCGAAACTTCGTTGATCCGTGTCCTCAAGCCGTTGAGCCGTGCCCTCAAGCGTTGACCCGTCCTGATTTGCATTTTGAAGGCGCTGGCAATGGTCCGGTTGTCATAACTTGGATCGTAGAGAGCATGAGTTGTACAGCTACGCATCTCCGATCTTACTTGTTGAACATTGTGTCACTTTCAGACATGGTAGAATGATTCTATAGCTCCTGGAATTTGTACAAAACTGGCCAACTAGTAGATGGTCTGAAAACAAAAAAAAAAAAAAAAAAAAAAAACGGTTTTCATCAAACGAAAATGGAATTACGTCGTCTTTTCTAGGGCGACAATTTTATCGTTTCATCCTATATATATATATATATATATATATATATATATATATATATATATATATATATATATATTAGGGATGAGACGATTCCAATACAATTACCGATTCCGATTTCAATTCTTTCTAAACCTCTAAATATTTAAGTTTAAATATAAAGTTTTTATTTTCCACGATTACCGTAAAAACACACGTTAAATGTGCAGATGTTTTCTCAGACGTAAACATACACTTGTAAGAGATCATCTATCGATTTTAGCTTTACTAAAATCTAAAATCAATATATATTTAATATTTTAGTATAAATATAAGCAGTAGGAAGAATTTTCTTTGCAGAAAATAAAATAAAAAGCCAATTAAATGAATCGTTTTTTTTTGGCATCGGAAAATAGGCATACATTTTCCCGAACTATCTCCGATTCCAACACTCGAAAAATTCCGATTTTTTCGATTCCCGATTCCGAATAATCGTCCCAACACTAATATATATATATATATATATATATATATATATATATATATATATATATATATATATATATATATATATATAAACTTTCTATAGATAAATATAATTAAGAAATATCTTTGTATAGCCATTTCCATATATTTTAAAGCGCAGATCCGCAGCATCCTGAAACTTCGAGAATGTCAATGTGTTATCGCAATCGCATATTTATCTTGACAGGTTGGTCGCCGATCGGACCGGTTCTACCACCCCCGCCCAGGCAAAAAAAAAAAGGATGTTTTCGATTTGTGGATGTAACCATTCGACCGTTCATCGATTCCTCCGCTCTTTCCTTATCAGTCGATTGGTTCAATCATTCATTTATTCAGTCATCAATATTCCGTTTTAGGGGAAGACAAAAAAAAAACTATATAAAACATGCTTGATAACGTCCATGTTTTCCGTTGATACTTATGTCGATAAAAAAAAAAATGATGCTAGATTACATGGGAAAATATTCATAGGAATACAGGCAGGTATAGAATGAATGTATCAAGGCACACACACACACACACACACATATATATATACATACATACATATACATATATATATGTATATATAACTACTTTATTTACTCACATAAATTAATATACGAAAGTATAAATTTATGTGTAAACTAAGTATTTACTTCAACAGTGCTCAATACGTAGGTAGAGCTAGTTAGTAAGTTATAAAATTATTACTTACTATATATATATATATATGTATGTATATATATATATATATTATATTATATTATATTATATATAATTTTCCCCACTCTTTATCTGTGCCTAAATCAAAACGTAGATTCCATGAACAAAGCTTCTTTCTTAGAACTGCACGCCTGTGGAACTCTGTTCCGTCTGTTTGCTTCCCACCTGACTACAACCTGGATGTCTCCAAATCCAACGTAAACAAATTCCTAATAAACCGCCCCCTTAAGTAAACACTTCATTAAGTCTCCATACTAACGTACTGTACTTGCAATAACCCTTATCCCTGAGTGGCTTCCGGGCATTGATAAGTGGTGACCACCGTGTGAATATATATATATATATATATATATATATATATATATATATATATATATATATATATATATAATTTTAGTCATTCAATAAACTTAAAATTTATGACGTTAAATGGTTAAATTTCAGATCAAAAGATTCTTATTATTTCTATGTAAGACAAAGAATAATAAAAATCTTTTGATTTGAAATTTAACCATTTCCCGTCATAAATTTTAAAATTTATTGAATGACTAAAATTTGATTTATTTGCTCTATCTTGTATATCGAGCAATTTTTATTTAGGTGGGATAGTACTTATAGAATATTACGACCAATAATATTTTGTAAGACTTATAATCATAGGTTTCCTTACCAGTTGATTGTTAAATAATTTTATTCTGAAGTATATATATATGTGTGTGTGTGTGTGTGTGTGTGTGTGTGTGTGTGTGTGTGTGTGTGTGTGTGTGTGTGCGTAACATATGACGGAGTCGCTTGTTGCTGTATACACTTTTCATCAATTCATGAATATTTTAGAAGGCGACAAAAGGACCTTCTCTATTTTTCTCACTGTTGTTGTTGGGCGAATTAGACCCATTTCTCAGGATTGCCTGGTCTGCCTCAAGTCCTCCGCATTAGCTCTAACTATTCGTTATAAGGAGATTTTACTATGGTTTGAAGCCAAAGCAATGAGGTGTAAGCGATGCCTACTTATACGTCGGAACATTTCCACTTTCTTATCAGCCGGGATCAAATAGGTTTACAGTATGAAAAAAAATATAACCTCCGACCTTCCTCAGTAATTAATAGACGTCGCGATATTTTAGAATTAAATTCACAATAATTCAAAACAAAGAATAAGAGAAAAAAATGAGAGCGATCCCTTATTCCATGGAATTTCAAAGATAGGCACTTCTCCTGAGGGGGAAAAACGTTAGCAACACAAATATATAAATAAAAATCTAATTTTGCTGGTTAGCGCAATTTTTGAAAAAGTTGGTTATAAAAGTTTTTGAAGGAAAGTAAAAGATTATAGGAGAATAAAAAATAATGAATATTTAGCAATGTCCAATAATCAGTGTCGCAGGAAATCCAGTGAGAGTAGGAGGTTCGTATTGAGTAGATCCAATAAGAGATTCTAAAAGGTGTGCATCGCGGTGTCTTTCAAAATACCAGGGATGAATAAGAAAAGATATATTCTTACAGATGAGCCTTGTGTTGCAGAGTGGGGCTAAAATCCATTCCATAGAAGAAAGATGTCAAGTGTAGAGAAGCGCTTGAGGACTTAAATTGAGGATATAGGTTTCAAATGGAGAAGAAATAAAAAACAGCTTGATATTGAATTTTGTCACATTGACAAAACGATGCTTCTATGACCAGATAAAATAATAAAGTGTGTATATATATATGTGTGTGTGTGTGTGTGTGTGTGTGTGTGTGTGTGTGTGTGTGTTTGTGCGTGTGTGTGTGTCTGTCTGGTCACGAATAGGCTCCTATATGGTTGACTAATTTAAAAAAATGATTACATATAATGATAGAAGACGTATCGGGACACAGGAATAGGTATATTTGATCTAGGTTCATTAACAATGTGGGGTCTGCGTTCGCGCCCCGTCCACAAAGTATGGAAATAAAAAATAAAAAAAAAAAAAACGTTTACAAGTGTTTTTGATATAGATGTACATAAGAATACTTTGATAAGTATGTTTTAACTTAAATAGCGGTGGTATAATAAAATGGAGAGGAAATAAAAAACAGCTTGATATTGAATTTTGTCACATTGACAAAACGATGCTTCTATGACCAGATAAAATAATAAAGTGTATATATATATATATATGTGTGTGTGTGTGTGTATGTGTGTGTGTGTGTGTGTGTGTGTGTGTGTGTGGACGTTTGATCGGGATCAGAATCGGAATCGTGAATCGGAAAAAAAAACGGACTTTTTGATGTATCGGAATCGGTATCGGAGTCAGAAAACATTGTACCTATTTTCCGATACCAAAAACGATTCTTTTAATTATTATTTGGGGGGGGGGGTTATTTATACAATGTTAGTAGTAATAATAAATTAATAAATATTTATTGATTTTAAACTACAGGTTAAACTAAAATCTATAGATCGACCCCTTACAAGTGTGGTTTTACGTTTGAACAAAATGCATGCACATTTAAGATGTGTTTTTACGACAGTCAGCACAATATGACTAATTTATGGTTAAATAGTTGGGATTTATAAATAATCGGAATCGGAATCAGTATATATTCCAATATTCATCATATATATATATATATATATATATATATATATATATATATATATATATATATTCCAAGATATACCGTTTATTTCATTCGGCAAATTCTTGACAGCATCTGTTTCGTAACGCAGAAACAATCAGATAGTAATTGTATCAATTTTTGAATATTTTATGCTTTGACTATCAGAAGGGTAAGAACTCATTAATTTTTACAATAAAAGTGAAAGTAATTTTGGCAAATTTAAAAAAAAAACAAGAGTAGTTGCATTGTGTTTCAGGATGTTTACGCCATTTTGAAAAAAAAAATTGACCCCTGATCTGAAATGAAAGACTTACACCTAATCCGTTGACAAATCATTGTAAAAATTATTACATCATTCTATCGCTCCAGAAAGTACCCCATTCCCGACGCAATTCTTTATTTAATAGTTTAAAACAGGGAACTCTTGTCAGAACCTTAAAGAGGTTGCTCGGAGCGCCCGCTCCTGGCTTGACAAAGTTCCAAACCGGCATCGAAACCATAGTACGTGACTCTCTTTTCTCCTCCCTGCACCCTCTTTCCCACAGAAGAGACGTTGAGAGCTTGTCTCTGCTCTATCATTATTTTT
>NC_136512.1:17925702-17930702 GCF_053919585.1 Euprymna scolopes
CAATAACAAATAAAACGAATGTTTCTCGCAACCGAGCACAATTTACAATTGTCTTAGGCTCGTAATCTCACAGTCTATCAAGATCTCATTTGCGTAACCATCGGCGTTTCTCGTCAGTGGCGCCTCGCCAGCTGTTCCGTACAACCTTTGTCAATACGTTTTCCCCATTCTGAACTCCACAGGAAATCTAGAGTTGCGATCCAGCTAACGGGAAACTAATAGGAAAGCGTTGCTTAGCGACTTACCGCCTAAACCTTTCGTAATGTTTATTTATCTATATATTAATACGATAGCGTGTGTGTTATTTTGTGTCACGCTTACATTTTTTTTCTTCCGAGTGACTGTCGTTTAATTGTTATGACCTTTCATTTCTTGTAATAAATAATTTCACCAAGAATTCTTTACAAGTTTTGGTTTCGGTTTCGATTATAGCTGATAGCACTCAGGTAATCTATTTTTTTTTTATAAAAAGTTTATCCAGAATTCCTTGTAAGTTTTGGTTTCAGTTTCGATTATAGTTGAAGGAAAAGTCCGACAGAAAAATTCCCGATAAGATATACCTGAAGAAGGTCGGGGGTTACATCGATTGAAATGTTATGAAGATAATACTCAATCTAAATCTAAACGTAGATTCGATGAACAAAAGCTCTTTTTCAAGAACTGCACACATGTGGAACTCCCTTCTCAGCTGACTACAATATGGCCGCCTTCAAGTCCAATGTAAACAAGTTCTTGGTGAGTTGTTCACCAAATTTACACTTCTAACGATTACTATGATATTGTCCTTTTGACCACTGTACACTCTTCAGCGCTTATCCTCGAGTGGACTCTGGACCTTGATAAGTGGTGATTCCTTTGCAAAATAAACTATATGAATAGAAATGATACGAACTCTGAGAGTGTCTTGTTTTTTTTTTTGTTATTATTTTTTAGATTTTCGTAAATATTTCTAAAACGAATGTGTTAAATTGTAGTAGCACCTTTTAAAATTGACTTACATGATTATCTCTATTCTTTTTATACAACAAGACTGCTGTATGACTTGTTGAGTTTTTGAACGTACTTGATGCTTTCTTGTATTATTTGGATCATTTGGACTATTAAGTCACATTAAGTCACATTAAGTAACACTATTAAGTGTTATTCTAGTAAAATTTTGGCCGATGTAATTTCAAAAGTTCTTTGGATTCATGTAGTCGACCTCGGAAGTCTTTATTTTAAACTCGTTTCAGCAAAACGTAACCTATGAGATTTAAAAAAAATTTTTTTTCGGATGCGTGTTGTTGACCTCGGGAATCTTTGTTAAACTCGTTTTGGCCGATGTAACCTACGACTTTTTTTCAGATTTCATGTAGTTGACATCGGGATTCCTTATTTCGAACTCATTTCAGCAAAACCTAACCTGCAATTTTTTTTTTTTCGGATGCGTGTTGTCGACCCCGGGAATCTTTATGTTGAACTCGTTTTGATCGATGTAACCTCCGACTTTAATCGGATTTGTATTGTTGACCATCGTTTCAACCAAGGTAATCACAGACTTTCTTTCAGATTCGTATTGTCGACTCAGGAATCTTAATGCCGAACTCAGTCCGTGGCTCAACGAATAACTACTAATCGTCTGATTATGACATCTTATACAACCGGCAAAGAAGAGGATAATATATGAATAGGTGCACTTAGGACTGATCTGAACCCTACGCTATCTTTTCGTTTAGAAGCACAGATGAACCATAATACTAGATCCATTTCATTTTAATTTAATATTAGTTGTGATGTGTCCACCTTGTGTTTATAATAAATTTTCTGCTTACTATAAACGCCGGGAGAATATGTCTCCCGGTCTTTTACAGCATTTGAGTTGCACTTCTCTCTCGAGCAAATCTTAGGTTATGTTCAAGCAAGCCTAGACTTTTTTTTTTTTTTTTTTTTTTTGCATATTACTGACGATATTACTTTCTGTTTAGTTCCATCTCTGGCTTCTTGATTGGTAGTTCGATCGCTCCATTTGGCGCTTAGAATCGTTCTAACGCATTTGAAATCAAACACATCTTATTTCTTCTCTTGGCTGATTTTTGCATGCCAAGTTTCGCTAGCATATAGCAGTGTGGAGAGACGCTGCGATTATAAAATCTTCTATTAGATGTAAGGGTACTATTTTTTTGTTGTTATTTTTAATTTTAAGTTTGCAGTATTATCTCTGAGGGTCAATCTTAGGATATATCCGAGCCAGCCTAGACGTTGGTTGCAGATTATTGACGATATCCATCCATCCAGCGCGGACGTAGCCGAGATTGAACTCACTAAACGAGTTTATAGTGTAATTCAAACCTTGTCGGTAGCTGAATAATTGATGCTTCGCCAGGGCTATCAAGGGTATTTTTTATCGTGATGCCATCACTAGAATGGGTACCTACCACGGCTTAAAAGAGTCCCATCTATACTCGAGAGAAGTATAGACTGCACCAGTTTCTCAACCAGGTATTTTACCTGAATATATAATTGCTGATCAGTTCGCCCCTTAACGTCTTGCTTGATAATTCGATCGCTCTATTAGACTTCTAGAATCCTTCTAAAGTTCTTGGAACCAAACGCATCTCTTGACTGATTTTGAGATCCCTAGTTTCACTTCCTTATCGACGTTACAGTTAAAAAATCTTCATTTAGATCTGAGAGTAAATTTCGTGTTTTACCCATATCTTATAGAGCTAGTTAGATGCTGCTGAGGCCATACTTATCCTGCACTGTAATTCATAATCTACACTGGCTTCATTATTTCTGAAATCGTTATCGATCCCGCACCGACGACGTCATTTTTACGGTTTTCAGTATTTTGTAGTAAGAAGATGTCACCGTTCTCTCACATACATTTTTTTTACAAGGAGGTCACCACTTATCAAGGCCCGGAAGCCACTCAGGGATAAGGGTGATTGCATGTACAGTACGTTGTACGTTAGTGTTGAGATTTCATAAACTGTCTACTTAAGGGGACGGTTCATCAGGAATTTGTTTATGTTGGATTTGAAGACATCCAAGTTGTAGTCAGGTGGGAAACAGGCAAACGGAACAGAGTTCCACTGGCGTGCTGTTCTAAGAAAGAAGCTGTGTTCATGGAATCTACGTTTTGATTTAGGCACAGATAGAGAGTGGGGAAAATTTTTGACAGTGGCTTCAGCTAGACAGGTGTTTTTCGTAAAATATTGCCGAGGGGGGACCAGAGATTGGAGCCCAGACGAGCACTTGCCATGGAAATAACGATAGAACAAAGACAGGCTCGCAACGTCTCTTCTCTACATGGATTGATATTCTCAAATGGTCACCAATCTGGTACTGGCCAGGCTAAACGTTGCTTAACTACGAGTTCTAGTAATTGTGATATGTGATGTAAATATG
The DNA here is from genome assembly GCF_053919585.1 of Euprymna scolopes. Taxonomy (NCBI): domain Eukaryota; kingdom Metazoa; phylum Mollusca; class Cephalopoda; order Sepiida; family Sepiolidae; genus Euprymna; species Euprymna scolopes. The sequence goes on from NC_136512.1 coordinate 17,929,093, forward strand.
AAGCAGAGAAAGTAATGGCTAAAACAAGACTTGAAAGACTAATGCGTGTGTGTGTGTGAGTGTATGTGTGTGTGTGTGTGTGGTTGCACAGCGATCACAAGCCACTAGACGACGCAACCAAACGCTAACTGCATCGTCTTCATACAGCAAGCCAGAAAAAAAAGACTATCGGCATAGTGGCATTGTTATGTGTCGGGATGCCAGTAACTGGAGATTACGTTAACTAGTATGAATTTCGAGGGAGTTTGCATTAAGGGCATGTCAGGCCAACATGACGGTAAAGAGAAATAGACCCAGTGAAGCTAGCGTGATTGCTGAGTGAGTTCAAAGATCAGCTCCTAGACAAAACGCGCTAGAAAAGTCAGGTGTCGAACGATATTACAGATAAATTACATCACGTATTCGGGGCGGGGGGGGGCAGAATAGAGTTGTCCGAATCAGGGGAAGTGGAAAGTCAATAAATGTTTAACAATGTAGAACTGTAAATGGATATTTTCTCGAGACTCTCTCCGTACGTTGATCATTTTAAGGCTAAGCAATAAAATTAAGAAGTAAATTATATGGCCTCTTCCCCAAAAGAGAAAACCCTCCCAATAATATTTTTGAAATCCGACAAGTCTCTATTGTGTCTCCATGCATGAGTTTTATTAGCCTTGCTTATGCAGGGTGACCAAAAAAAAAAAAAAAAAAAACGGGACCCAACTCTAATTAGGCCCGTTTCTAAGTGTTTTGTCCGAATGAAATGAAACTTTGATCATAACTAGTTTATTATATTCAAACAATCACAGCAAAACACTAGGGTCTTCGGCATTTTTTTCCTCCGTTCTACAGCATATGTTCTAGATATACTTTCTATGTTTTTTTGTTATTTTGGGGTCACCATATATATATATATATATATAATATATATATTATATATATATTATATATATATTATATATATTATATATATATTATATATATATTTTTTAAATGTAATCAAGCAGACCTATTTCGATATATATATATATATATATATATATATATATATATATATAAATATATATAAATATATATATATATAAATATAAATATATATATATAAATATATATATATATATATATAAATATATATATATATATATATATATATATATATATATATATATATATATATATATCGAAATATGTCTGCTTGATTACTTGACATTTGTCATCGACGATCGGGCTATTTCATCTCATAAAAAAGGGGATTACAGGTGAACTTATATATATATATATATATATATATATATATATATATATATATATATATATATATATATATATATATATATATATATATATATATTCGGTGTAAGAAAAGTAAATTATGTGTGTATATATATATATATATATATATGTGATATAAATGAATCTTTGCATTGGTGTGTTTACTTCCTATATATATATATATATATATATATATATATATATATATGTATATATATATATGTGTGTGTGTGTGCGTGTGTGTGTGTGTGTGTTTTGAACACTTTTTTAATAAACGCAGGAGTTTAAGTGGATCTTCATCTAGGAAACCAAACTATAAAACCATTGCACACGCACACACAGACATTATATATATATAT
>NC_136512.1:17935702-17988202 GCF_053919585.1 Euprymna scolopes
ATCGTCAAGTCTGTACTCTAGTTTTTCTTTGTTTCTATTTTCTGTCGATCGTAAGTCTTAATTTCATGTCGTTCATTTCCGTATCAGCATACCGTATATTTCGGCGTATAAGACGACCTTTAAAGTTAAAAAAAAGATCATCTTTAAAAATCAATATATTTCATAAGATACCGGGTGTTGCAATCTCTAGTCTAGGCTAAGCAAACATGGGTTCGTGATTTAGCAGTCGTCTTATACAACCAATATATGGTTAATTTATTTAAATTTGCTCCAATTTTGTACCTCGTCTTATCTGACAGTCGCCTTATACGCCGAAATATACGGTAATTCAAAAGAAATGTTCACAATTTACAGTTTAGTCTCAACCTTGCGATAATCAAGACAATCTTATCTGCATTCCAAATACGATGTATCCTCATCACCAAGGGTTTCATCTAACATCAATATTTACTTTTTTTCTTTTCTTTTTTTTTTTTTTTTTTTTTGATCTCAACAGTGTAATCTCGTTACAGGGATAGTTTAAAACATCTTTGGGTTGGAAAAGAGTCAGGGTGGCCAATGTTGATCACAGTCTTTCAGCATGGGTGCCATATTGGATATTCCTGATTTTCAAAGCGGTCCTCGGTGCCTTGAAGGCCGCGCCACTTTTCAATTAACATTACGGGATTTTAGACGGAGCACGAAGATAATCGTTTTAACTAACGGACGCGAGTTCGCGGCTGAAGCTTATGTCTTTCTTTCCCTGATATCTCCCTCTCACCCCTCCTTCTTCAACGTTTACATTCATTTCTCACCCACCCCTGTCCCCCCCTTTTTATACCTTACACCTGAGCAAATACTTGCCGGATGCTAAATTAATAAGTATTGCTCTGCAAACGAACGAGCAGACCTTTAAGCCGGAATAGAAAAGGCAGATGGGACGACAATCGGAAAATCAGCCCGAGTTGAAGTGTCGGGCTAAGCAAAACACACACACACACACACACACACACACACACACATATATATATATATATGGTGTATATGCGTGTGTCAAAATGATATGAGAATGCGTATTCGCGCGTAAATTATCTGATTTTTTTTTTGCAAATATTTATACCAATTAATACGTATCGAAATATCTATCCGAATAATCATTCACAGACTTTTTTCACTATATATATATATATATATATATATATATATATATATATATATATATATATATATATATATATACCGAGGTCTTATGTACGCCATGAAAGAAAAACTGGAATGTTTGGAAGATTTCAATCATTCCAGTAATTATATAGGTGCCACCAGGCTTACGACAAAATAATTTTAAAAACTACCTAACAAATATACCCAGTGAACCAAGTGCTAGAAAGAGACAATCAAATGAAAAAATCACTCGGTTTGAACGTTTAATATAGAGATATATATTTTTATTATTCAATGTTCACCCCAAATAAGGCACGGTGCCACTTCGAAGTAGAGAGCTACTATCGGGGACATAATTTGCAGGGGTATTATGAAGGGAGATGAGCAGTAAGATTCTGTTCACGTTACACTTGAACTTCTGCATGTCAGTACAGTTGGGAAAGCAGAATCCTGGAAGGGAGTTCTAAAGTCTAGCAGTTCTGGGGAAGGAACTATTGAGGTAGAAGGCTTTCTTACACCTAGGGATCTCTACAGTGAAGGGGTGGGATTTAGCTGCTTGTCGGCTTTGTCGGGGGTATTCACGTCGAGCATTCACCATTAAAGTAATTGTAGAACATCTGAGCATTCACCATTAAAGTAATTGTAGAACAGGCAGAAGGATGCAATATTCTGCATATGGACAGAGACTGCAACCTTGATGACATTTCAGGACCTATAATGTTGGAAACTCTTTTGAACCCTGTCCAGGAGTGAGAGGCAAGTAGCAGATGCAGCAGCTCAAATATGACAACAGTACTTTATCCATGGGCAAATGGCGGTTTAAGTATTTACTTCAGCAGTGCTCAATACCTCGGTAAAGTTAGATAGTAAGTTATAAAAAATAAATGGCAATTAAGTTACACAGAATATTCGGCGTGTCATCCACGCTAAAACCTCAATAGAATGTGCGTATATAAAAACGCGAGACAACCACAACTTCTCGCATAAGCCTGATGAATGCTAGCGTGGATGAAACGTGGAATATTCTATGTAGCTTAATTGCTATATATATTTTATAACTTACTATATATATAGAGAGAGAGAGAATAAATGATAAAAAGTTATATTCCAAAATCTATGTGTTGACCATCTTGCAATTTATTTCTTTAGAGTATCTATTTCGTAGCGCAAAGTCAATCACTTAATTATTATATCTATCAGTGAATTTATTATGCCCTTAACTCATCAGAAGAAATAGCAACATAAAAGTTAATATACAGGAAAGAATTGGTAAAATAAGGGATGTTCTCAAACAAAAGACGCACTTATATATATATATTCATTCACGTGTAATCGCCTTTTTCTTTACCACATTCCCTCTGCTTCACTTTTTTTGTTTTCAAGTAAGATCTTTTACTTACTTGTTGTTTCATCAAATACTTTTGCATGCAAAATCCGATCCCGCATTTTGCTAATTCCTACCCTCTGATGAGAAGGAAAGTATTTCTTCGAAACTCCGCGGATTAAAGACTATCCACTTATCAAGTGTTTCCTTTTCAGATTAAATATGTTTTTAACTCATTTTCAAACAAAGTGTGTTTTAACATGTTTTATTAACTGTTTTCTCGTATTATAAGCTCTATTTCCTATTTGGTTTTATCGAGCTTTTACATCTGGCTGAGATAACTTTATAAATATTAATTCTTTAATATTTATAATATACTTTAATTTTACCATCTTGGATCATTTTGGTAAATTTAATTGTAATTTTTATTTTATATATATATATATATATATATATATATATATATATATATATATATATATATATATATGGGTGCGTCTGGTATTTTGAGAATATCACTTATTTTACTAATTCTTTCCTGAGTATTAACTTTTACTTTTTTTACATGGAAGATAATAAACACCATAGGAATTAAAAACATGCTGTAATAGTTGCAATAATAGAAGAAGACAGCGATTAGGAAATTGCACAATTTCTTAAAATCGCCCGTTCCTTTGTTTTTAAAATTTGCAAAGAGTTAGAAGATAATCATAGCAACATTTCTCCTGTTGCTAAACGTAAAAAGCACCAGCAACGCTCGGACAGCATTAGACTGAAATTAAACAAAGAACAATTGAATTTATTGGAAACCTCGAAAAATCATGGATTATAGAAAACGCGAGCATGGAAAGTAATAACGGTTAAGCTTAAACATGGAAAAGTAAAGGACTAGTTGTTAAAACTGTAAAAGAAAAGGACAGGATATTCTAGTACAAAAATATAACAAATTCATAAATATTCATAAATATTCTTAAATATTGCAGCATTAGGAATTGATTATATAATGTTATAAATTGAATTAAAAAAAATTCTTTCGCACAGGTTATCAAAGATCTCTCCTTCAAAACAGCTTGTCGTGTTCCCTAGAAGCTGAGTGCATCTAAGTCTCCCCAGATTTCCGGTATTCTCCACCTCTTTCGATAGTATTTTCAAATAAATTTGCATTATCGCAACAGCTGCTTGCCATTGATTTCTCCTTGACAGCGGCTATTGGTCTTCACTGGAATTTGCGTGGCAATAAGCAAACCCAAAATCCCAGTTTTCTTCGAACTTATCCAACGGAGATCTGATCAGTGCTCTCTCCCTGGTCTTTCCTTCCTCCTTGACTCTACTTGGCTGTTTGGTCTCACTTTTATTATTATTATTATTATTATTATTATTATTATTATTATTATTATTATTATTATTATTGGCTCACATGGAGCTTTCATACAAGTCAACAAACGATCTGATTGGAAACCTGTGGTGTTCTCTGGAAGCTGAGTGACAACAAGTCTCCTCAGACGTCCAGCTCTCTCCACCTCCTTCGATAGCATTTGCAAATGTATTTGCATTATCGCAACAGCCGCTTACCATTGATTTCTCGCTGGTAGTGGCCATTGGTTTATACTGGAATTTGAGTGGCACTCAGCCTCCCCAAGGTCCCAGTTCTCTTTGCGCTTGTCCAGCCGAGGTCCGGTTGGCGCCCGCTCCTCGGTCCTTCAGTCCTTATTGACCCTTCTCGGCCTTTGGTATCATTTTTTTTTTGAGGGGGGGGGTTGATGAAACAATGGGGGAAGTGCATGATGGGGGGTGTAGAACTTGTAGATATGCAGTTTCGGTGTTCTTCATTCCCTGTAACGCTTATTTGTTATATTGTCTTCTTGTATTATTCTTCGCATTTAAGGGTTTTCCTTAATATTTCAGTCATTTTCATTATCGTTAGTCATTGTACTTTTGCAGTTCTTCCTCTGATTCCAATTACTGACATTCTTTTTTCGAAGTTTTTCAGAATTGTTCATAGTGCTCCTACTATTATCGGTACTATTTTTATTTTCTTCATCATCCAAATCCCTTTTAACTCTCTGGCTAGCTCTGTGTATTTGCTTCGTTTCTCCTTTTCTTTCATAGTTACCCTGTGGTCAGCTGGGACAGCAAAGTCTACGATTTGACAGGATTTTCTTTCTTGTTAATTATTACGACATCTGGTCTTCTTGCTTGGATGGGTTTGTCCGTCTGTATGTCCATGTCCCATAGGATTTTGTGGTTCTCATTTTCGAGTGCTGTTGCGGGTTTATGCTTGTACCATTTATCTGTACGCTCAAAATGCAGTCGTTTGTACAATTCCCAGTGCACCACCCTCCCCACTTGGTCATGCCTGTTTTTGTATTCCTTTTGAGCCAGTTTGCTGCATTCACTTACTATATGGTTTATCGTTTCGTCTCTTTGTCCACATAGTCTGCATTTACTGTTTTCTTGTGTTTTATCGATCCTTGCCTTGATATGGTTGGTTCTTATCTAGTTATCTTGTGCTGCAGTTATTAGAGATTCAGTTTCTTGGTTTACACGTCCTTTTCGTATCCATGTGCAGGTGTTATCTTTATTCTCATCTTTTTCATTCTCATGAATCTTCCGTGGAGTTGTTTCTCTTCTCATTTCTCTTTTATCGTTTTGTCGTTTGTCTCTCTGTTTTCTGTTTTGTTGTTTTTTTTTCAGTGTCTCTCGCTGCCATAATTATCCTTTCAATGTTTTGCATTATGTATTTTTCTAGTTCTTTTTTCGTATCCTTCACACAGTCTTCTAAACAGATCAGTCCTCTCCCGCCGTCTTTCCTTTTCACGTAGAGTCTGTCAGTATCGTCATTTGGGTGTAGTGCATTATGCATGGTCATGAGTTTCCTGGTTTTCTGGTCGAGTTGTCTCAGGTCTTCTTTTGTCCACCCTATAAACGGTCCAGAGTATCTTACTAGTGATACTTCCCATGTATTTATGCCTTTTATTAGGTTTCTGCTATATAATTTCGTTTCCAGGAGTTTTCTTGTTCTGAGTTATTATTATTTTTTTTTTCATTATTATCATTATTATCATTATTATTATTATTATTATTATTATCATTATTATTATTATTATTATTATTATTATCATTATTATTATTATTATTATTATTGTTATTATTATCATTATTATTATTATTATTATTATCATCATTATTATTATTATTATTATTATTATTATCATTATTATTATCATTATTATTATTATTATTATTATTATTATTATCATTATTATTATTATTATTATCATTATTAATATCATTATTATTATTATTAGTATTATCATTATTATTATTATTATTATCATTATTATTATTATTATTATTATTATTATTATCATTATTATTATTATCATTATTATTATCATTATTATTATTATCATTATTATTATCATTATTATTATCATTTTTATTATTATCATTATTATCATTATTATTATTATTATTATTATCATTATTATTATTATTATTATTATCATTATTATTATCATTATTATTATTATCATTATTATCATTATTATTATTATTATTATTATTATCATTATTATTATTATTATTATCATTATTATTATTATTATTATTATTATTATTATTATTATCATTATTATCATTATTATTATTATTATTATTATCATTATTATTATTATCATTATTATTATTATTATTATTATTATTATTATTATTATTATTATTTAAAATTGCACGTGTGAAATAGGAAATCTATTGAATCACCAAATATATTCTTTCTCACCCTTTCTCACTATCTCACTCTATATTTCTCCTTCTCTTTCCCTTTTCCCTAACTTTCTCTTACCTTCTCTTTTGCTGTCTCTCTCCCTCATTTACATTCTCTTTCACTCTTCACTTGCCCTGTTTCTCTCGAATGTTTCGTTTTTACTTTACGTTTTGCCGACTTATATCTTTGCTTTCCTTTCTCGCACCATCACAACACTGATATTTTTTTATATATATCTGTACAGGAATCACAACTTATCAAGGCTCGGATGCCACTCGAGGATAAGGGTTAATGGGTATACATTAGTAAATGTGATTATAGCGTAGTAAACATAAGTAGTGTTAATTTTGTAAATATGATTACTTAGTGAGACGGTTCATCAAGAACTTGTTTACGTTGGACTTGAAGACAATCAGATTGGAGTCAGCTGGAAAGTAAGCAATCGGAAGAGAATCTCACGGGCGTGCACTTCTAAGAAAGAAGCTTTGTTCATAGAATATACATTTAGGTTTAGGCACAGATAAAGAGTGTGAGAAATTATTGATAGTGGTTTGGGCTAGACGAGTGTTTTTCGTGAAAGTTTGGCGAGGGGGGATCATAGATTGAAGCTTAGCTGGGCACTTGCCATGAAAATAACGATAAAGCAGAGACAGGCTCGCAACGTTTCTTCTGTGGGAAAGAGGTTGCAGGGAAGAGAAAAAGGGCATCTCCCACTAAGCTACGAAGTCTATTTTGAACCCAGTGAAGGCAGGATTCGATAAAGAGACTACGTTAAAGAGACATCACGTTCATATTTTTGTCTAAGGTGGCCAGATTGTCATTTTAAAATGAAAATATCGCGAATTTGGCCTATTTTGAACCAGTTTGGTCTTCAAAAATTTTGTTGGGCTTTTTTTTCTTAAGAGTAACGTTCGGACTAATTAAGGAAGGGTCAAAGAGAACATTATAAAAATTATTATCTTCACTTTCTTAAACTTTCTCCTCGTCTTCTCCTAGTGTTTTCTTTTTTGTTACTGTATCAAAATTGTTTTAACTTCCCTCTCCTCTCCGCCGTCATGTTTTTTTTCTCCAGTTCCTTCTTCCTGACTTCCACCCTTTCAATACACCTCCCTATCCATGTCCCATTTCTCGATGGACCTTGGCGGTCCTTCTTCCTATTAACACGTTTCCATTCTGGTGAGCAGTTTTCTCCCTTTTGACTGCCGAATTCTCAAAGGCCATGTTTTGTTCACGCAACCGAGATTAGCTTGACGACTCCATTTTTTATAGCAGATTAAAACAGAACAAACACACACACACACACGCACATACATATATGCGTGTGTATGTGTGTGTGCATGTGTGTGTGTACATGAAAAGGGTTGATTGATTACCGACAGATTGTTTTAAAGCGACAAACAACGTTGACTTTCAATTTTCTTATTTCAAGACCCAAAACAAAATAATCGGTTCGATGCGTCCTGAGGCCGCCATTTTGAAAGCACGATATTCATTTTGAAAGCACGATATTCATTCTTATTAGGGTGCCCAGAAAATATAATTACCGCCATTCTATGTACGATACGCCACATGTTAGAGCTAAGCAACACTGAGCCCGGTTATTATTTGGATGGGTGACGGTTTTTCAGATATAATGTGTTTGAATGAATATAACTTTGGATTCGTTTTAACTTGAATTTTTTATTCGATGAACTCGTCAATATATGTATTTAACTATTACAAACACACTCAACCACGTATAATAATATCATATATATATTATATATATATATATATATATATATATATATATATATATATATATATATATATATATATACTAGCATTTTAGCCCGGCGTTGCCCGGGTGTTTGGGGGTGCATGTTGAGCAACAAAAAAAAGCGGTCTAATTTTCAACTTTGACCCTACTATGACCCCTTAGGATTTATGGTCTTGGACTCCAATCAAGTTATTAAGTAAGGTCCATGTCCAAGGAACATATATCTAAAGTTTCAAGTGTTTAGATCCAATATTGCAGGAGGAGCTTGGTAGAGTTCTCAAAGGTCAAATTGAAAAGCAGTTACAAATATTCTCCCAAATCTCAGTACCCTATATATCAAATTTTGAGTCTGTAGACTGAAAATGACAGAGTTATTACGTAGGGAAATGTACAGACACACACACAGACACGTTCACTTATATATATATATATATATATATATATATATATATATATAGTTTTAAATAAAATACTAGGCGGAAGTTTCTCGAGAGCTCTTTCGGCTATCATCTCGTCAGGAGTAAATCGATAGCAATCTAAATTTACTCCTGACGAGATGATAGCCGAAAGAGCTCTCGAGAGACTTCCGCCTAGTATTTTATTTAAAACTATATACAAATTCTGTACCTCTAAACATTTATATATATATATATATATATATATATATATATATATATATATATATATATATATATATATATATATATATATATAAATATCACTGAGTGAGAAATTGAACTGAGATTGTTATAATGAATTTAATGTTAGAATTATAAGTTTAAAATTAAACAAAGTATAAAATAAAATAAAGTATGAATAATAAAATATTAATGCATAAAATTTCGATAAATTGGGAAGAATTGACTAAATAGCTTTCTTTGAACCTAAAGATTTTACAAGTTATATGAAAAATGGAAAGATGATGATAAAATTTTAATTAATACTATGTCAATTAATCTCTTAATCACCGTTCCTTCTTAAGAAATCAAATATTAAGCAATAATTAGTTATTAGATCGTTGAATCTAAACAAAGTTTGTACGAAACTATCGGAATTTGTGAAAGAAATAATTGAGCGTATAACCAGTATGAAAATAAATTTTAATTAATAATATTTAAATTAACCTTTTAATCTTCTTAAGAAATGAATGTAAAGCATTAATTAATAAGTAGATCGTAGAATGTAAACAAAGTTTGTACGAAACTATCGGAGATTGGGGAAGAAATAACCGAGCATATAATTATAAACTAGAATTTTAAGGGGTAGATTAGTATTTTGAAATAAATCAATTAAATAAATAAACTAGGGGAGCAAAATAATTATTAAAATAATAAACTTACAAAAGATTAAATTAATATTAAAATAGATATTTAGTTGAAATATCATCTAAAAGTAGTAATACTAAAATTACTCAATACAAAAGCCATCGAAATATAAAAACAAAATTAAAATATAAAAATGGTGTGGAGGTAGGTCCCATTGCTTGTGCTCTAAAAATAGAGATTATGAATGTATTCATATATGTATAAATAGTGTATTTCGCCGTCGGAAGAATATTTTTAAATATGATATTTAAAATTGTCCAAACAGTTATGAAACAATTGTAACGCATAAAAAAACACAATAAGATGTTATAATTATATATTTTGTTGTCTTGATTCTTGCGTGTATATATATATATATATATATATATATATATATATAGGGTGTTCACAAAGTATGGCTACATTATGTAGCCAGACTTTGTGGAAGCATCCTGTAGATTATGTAGCCAGACTTTGTGGGCACCCTGTATATATATATATATATATATATATATATATATATATATATATATATATATATATATATATATACAGGGTGCCCACAAAGTAATGTAACCAGACTTTGTGAACAGCCTGTATATATATGTATGTATGTATTGGAATCACTTCACATAAGCCAACTATAGCAGATCCTCGGCCTCCATTCGTGGCATAAGATGTTCCATCCAGATTCGTAAGAGAGCTGGAGTTGCCCCTCTAGAGTCACTCCTTATTCATCGTTAGCTTCTATGATTTGGCCACGTCATAAGGATGCCTCAAACAGACTACTTCGAAGAGTTCTATTTGGTCAGCTCAGTCATGGCCGACGAAACATTGACTGCCCGAAGAAACACTAGAAAGACTGCACCAAGCTCGCCCTCAATCGCTGCAATATCACCAAACTTTTTGAAACTTTAGCAGTGGACAAAGACACTTGGCGCTCCACATATGATAGTGGGGTGGCATTCTTCAACAACGGCATGAGCGAGTAACTATGGAGCGTCGCACACTAAGACACCGAGGAGCGGCAGCCACTCACCATCAAAACTCAAATCCTATCTTCCTGCGCTGTATCTGTGCACAGCAGTGCAGTCACGAACCGAGCTCTCTCTCTCTCTCTCTCTCTCTCTCTCTATATATATATATATATATATATATATATATATATATATATATATATATATATATATATATATATATATATATATATATATAGGTTAGAAGCCTTGACTGCCATACGCGCGATCGGGTTTCGATCCTGGCTTGCGGTAGTTGCCTGTCTAACCGCACTGATGAGCTGTGAAACAGCGAAACAGTACTGCATTTGGATGACTATAATGTCCCTTATCTTGAGTTGAGCATATTGAGAAGTGATACACGAATTACCATTAGCGTATTAAGCGATGCTCTTTGTGTAAACCAATCGAGCTTAGGTATTTTGGACGATGTCAAAACATAGTTAATTCACTACTCGCACGGCAGCCGCCGATTAGCGTAATGGTTAGAGGCCTTGACTGTCTTACGGACGATCTGGTTTCGATCCTGGCTTGAGTTAGTTGCCTGTCTAGCCGCACTGATGAGCTGTGTTACATCGAAACAGTATTGTATGTGCAATACTATATATATATATATACATATATATATATATATATATATATATATATATATATATATATATATATATATATATAAGATGAATAATATAAGTCAAATACAACATCATTATAATACCAGAACAATAAAGAAAAAGTAAAGGAGATATAAGAAAACTATTAAGGCGATAGCATTTCGAAGTGAAATGCTTCTCATCAGAGGAGTAGAAAAGCCAGATACATACAATTATACAACATTTATCTATAATCCCATTGTTTTATCTATATTTATATTTTGTATAATTGTAACTTGGAAGAGACACAGCTACACGCGTGAGTCATAAGCATGATAAAAGATTTGCCCCACGAATACACTTGGATATGATTCGGAAAACAAGATACAAGAAAACAGCAACTGCAGACTATGAACAAAGAGACGAAACAATAAACCATATAATAAGCGAATGCAGCAATTATCAGCTCTACTTGAAAAGGAAAATAACCGAATCCCATGAAGGATGTATAAACAGATTAGCACATCCAAGCAAGAAGATAAGATGTCTTAATAGTTAAGCACAATGAAGAATCGTGCCATATAGTAGATTTCGCCGTTCCAGCTGACCACAGAGTAAATATCAAGAGGACAGCGAAGTGAATGAAATACACGAAACTGGCCAGATAAGTCAAAGGGACATGGAAGATGAAGAAAGTCAAGATAACACCAAAAGCTGTTGGGGGCGGAGGAACACAGTGATCAGGAAGAGAGTATCACAACTGTGCAGTCTTTGGAAAAAAGCTACTGGAATAAGAAGCTGTATTATTATGAGGTATTAAGACAATGAATTGATGAAGACCTCTAAACAAACGAGTCAAACGAGCTGGAACAAAGGAAGCAGTGAATAGATCAGACAATTCCGAGGAACACATGCGATAATAGTATTTATAGAAAAGACTGAGACTAGCAACATCACGTCTGTGAGAGATAGGTTGCAGTGAAAAACAAAGTGTTAGGCCAATCAAATTACAGATAAGTTTCTGCAATTTATAAAGATCCCTCAAATGGGACACAGATTTACGAGCCCAAATATGACAACAGTACTCCATATATGGTCTGATAGTAAAATTGTTCCCGTCTATCTCGAGCGTGAGAAGTGTTTTCAGCGATAGAGTGAACCGATTTTACAAGATTCAGTAAGAGCAATGGATTTTATATGGACTCCGACAAAGATTTTATGAGGAAAAAAGTCCAAGATATTTTGAAGTCTATTGCTCATCAAGAGCAGAGTCATCCATAGGAATATCAGGATCGGTTTGTTGTTTTTGTTTTACGGCATATCAACCCTTTTCGGGTTATTTAATGCCGAATCCAAAGATTTTGAAGAAATTTTTTTTTTAATAGAATATATTTGTTGTTTTCAAGTCGGTTTCTATTTAACCGATAGTTGGGACCCTAACAGGTACTACCACTCCGGATCAGAGTGGACCTGGGAGCAATGGCAATTAAAGGGTGGATCCACACTCCCAAAGCACGCAAGCTGGTGCCTCGCCACTGGATATAGTTTAAGGTCATATGCAGGACCAGAATCTCAGGAAGAAAATGAACAACTAACTGATATTTACAAGTGGTGTTGGTTGGGTTCTGAGTGACAGCAAGTCTTCCCAGAATCCTGGCACTTTGGGTTGTTGTTTTTTTTTTAATTTTAATAACACTTGTACACTATTTTGCGTTATCGCAGCAACCGTTTATTATTGATTTCGAGCTAGTAACTACCGTCTATCTTCTCTGGAAATTTTGTGACAATAGGCTTTCTAAATGTTCCAGTACTCCTCTTTCCTATTCAATCGAGGTCAGGTTGGTGCTCTCACTTCTCAGTTTTTCAATTTCCTTTAACCATATATTTTTGAGGATGAGGATAGAATTTTTGAGATGAGAATTTCTCAGATGAGGATTATTTGAAGTCTTTGGACTATTATTCTCATATTTAGCCTTATTTGCACAACGGTTTGGTCGATGTAATCTCCGGTTTTCTTCAGGTATATCTTGCACAACTCGCGAATCTTTCAGTTGAACTTGGGAATCTGAGCGAGATTCTGGACTCAGGATTATATATATTCTGTTATTATTATTATCAGGATTTTATATATATATATATATATATATATATATATATATATATATATATATATATATATATATATATATATATATATATATATGGTCCGGAGTTCGATTCCTATACACAGTCAAGCTACGCTGAAGAGAGGTATGTACCTCGAAACATGCATCACCGTAGATTATTGTTTTAAAAATAATACGTATATATTATTTTCGTTTGCGCGATCGGGTTTCGATCCTGGCTTGAGGTAGTTGCTTGTCTAGCCGCGTTGATGAGCTGTGAAACAGCGAAACAATACTGTATATATATATATATATATATATATATATATATATATATATATATATATATATATATTACATAAGCATTTATATATATATTATGTATTTATATATATTACATAAGCATTTATATATCGGACCCTATGTTTGTATAAGCAATATCGCCTTAAGACGTCTCTAGTTACTTCTAACTGGTTGAGCGACATATTAATGTTTATGTAAATCAAATAAAAAGCATATCTTGTTCGACTTATTGAGCAGTCTTGCATTAACCTCGTAAAAACTTCATTGGTCGTTCCACCTCTGGAAAATATTGACCTGCGAGATATATATATATATATATATATATATATATATATATATATATATATATATATATATGTGTGTGTGTGTGTGTGTCTACGTCTGTGTGATTATTTTCATATCCGTTTATATATACGTGTTTGTCTGCTCATAAATATCTATCTATCTATCTATCTATCTATCTATCTATGCATATATCTATCTATCTATCCATCTCGCTAAATTCCTCTATAACTATGCATCTTTCCATCTCACCCTGTTCCAGTTTATCTCGGGCTGATTCTTTGCATATATCTGGCAATTAATCTGCCCCCCTACGCCCTTGGAAACTGATACCGTTTTCGAATCTACTTCCGTAACCAATCGTATATATTCGAGACGCGATAACGATAACGATTAGTGACAGCTGTATCTGGGGCAGACAAAGCGATAATCCCGAGAGATTGGCGCTATAATATCTTCCTCTGCATCGCTGATCCTTTATTCCTTTTGCGCCTTTGGACATTCTCTGATCTTGTCAGTTCACTCGACATCCATAAATCGACAAACACGCACTAAAATTTTAATGGAATACACATATCGTAGTGGCTGACGTAGACAGATAAAGCCGTAGATAGGTTTCTAAGGTAGTTACAGACAATCGACCTGGAAAATACGTTGCAGTTTTTTTTTTTTGTTTTGTTTTTCCTTTTACAAAGAAGTCGCCATTTATCAAGGCTAAGGTTAAACGAGAAGGTGATTAGTGAGACAACAGTGTAAGAGATTTTCGCAGATGGAAAAAAACTTTGTTCATGGAATTTACGCTTAGATTTATATAGATATCGAATGTTGGGTAAATTGCTGACTACTTGTAGAAAGACAAGAGGTCGTTGTGAATATTTTGCAGGAATTACGACTGAAGAATGAAAACTTGCTTGTAGGGTGGAGAGAATGATTAAAAAAAACTACGAATAAAGAAAATTCCGAACAGACTTGTCTTAAGAAGAACTTTCTGGATGGATATATATATATATATATATATATATATATATATATATATATATATATATAAAGTGAAATTGTCTGCGTTTGTGTGTCTGTGTGTGTACGTGTCTCTATCAAATTACTCTGTCAATTTTCAGTTTGCAGACTCGAAATTTGACATAAGGGGTATTGAGATTTGGGAAAATCTTTTTAATCGGGTTTCGGCAAGAAAATTTGCCTGTCCAGAGGTCAAAATTCATCGATTTGACCTTTGAAAACTCTGCTAAACTCTTCCGCCAATTCTGAGTCTAAAGACTTGAAAATTATACGTAGTTACCTGGACATAAGTCAGACTTTGTAATATATATACATATGAACATAAACTTATGAACAGTACATAGGGCCCGAGCAAAGCTAGGTCGAACTGCTAGTATATATATAATATATGTATGTATGTATGTATGTATGTATATATGTACATATATGTATGTGTGTGTGCTTGTTTGTGTGTGTGTGTGTGTGTTGGACTCTGCAGTCGATTTTGACGTATGGGTTTCACACAACTTATTGTTAAACTTCATCCATGCTTCAACCTTAGATATATATAATTATCAAACTCAAATGACCTTGAAACGGGTGCTGTAACCCAACATCCGGTTTACGACTTCCGGTTACGCATGCGTACATAAATATAACCCCATAACAGCGTAAACAAATAAACACAAATCGCCTGACCGGTTTCGTTCGAACAAACGGACGTTTTTTTTTGTTTTTGTTTTTTTTTTTATATAGGTATCACCACATTATCAAGGCCCAGAGGCCACTCAAGGATAAGGGTTAAAGAGTGTACAGTAGACATTGGACAATATAGTAATCATTAGTAATGAAAATTTGGTAAATTTGATAACTTATATGGAACGGCTCATCAAGAACTTATTTACTTTAGACTTGAACACAACCATATTGTAGTTAGCCGGAAAGCAGGAAAACGGAAGACAATTCCACAGGCGTGCAGTTCTAAGAAAGAAGCTTTGTTCATGGAATCTACGTTTAGGTTTAGGCACAGATAAAGAGTGGAGGGAATTATTGATGGTGTTTACAGCTAGACGAGTGTTGCTTGTGAAAGTTTGGCGAGGGGGGGACCATAGATTGAAGCTCAGTGGAACACTTTCCATGAAAATAACGATACATCAGAGACAAACCCGCAACATCTCTTCTGTGAGATAGAGGTTGCAAGGAGGAGAATAGGACATCTCCTACGAGGCTACGAAGTCTATTTTGAACTCTATCAAGGCAGGACAAGTCCTTTCTAGCAGCTCCTGCCCAGATGTGGCAACAGTATTCCATCCTTGGACGTACCTGGCTCTTATATAGATAGAGAATAGCATCAGCAGTGAGATATCTACCGGATCGATAGAAAGATCCCACCATTTTTCCAGCGGCCTTGGAAACAGATTTGATGTACGTGTTCCATTTAAGATCAGGAGTAATGGTCAAGCCCACAAGCTTGTCAAAACTTGAGGCCTCCTGAAGATGAGAGCCATTCATTTCTGTAGAAAAGCGAATATCTTAAATTTATTTAATAAAAAACTTCAAGATATGGGAAGAAAACACAAAACGTGATTACAAATCATACGTATAATCATCGCTCTATTTCATATATACGGTATATAGTATACTAAATAATCAACGCGACAATAAAACGTATTGTTTTACTGTGTGCGTTTTCAGCGTCCTAATTTTTTTTTTCGTGTTTAAATCATCCAGATAAACAATTGTTAATACTTTCTACTTTTTTTTACATTGTTCATTTCCGTATTTCGTTTAAGTTATTATAATGTAGTATCTTATAAATAAATCTACTTTAACCCGTTGACAATTATAAGAGCATTTTACAACAGCGATTTACCCACCGCCTTCCTTTATTTTAAATTTATTCTTCATTTTTTATTACACCTTTCTTAAAAACATTCATACATTTTCGTCTACACTACCAACATAATTAAATAATCTCGAAAATATGTTTTTTTTTAAATTGCGTTACAAATAAATAATCAACGCGACAATAAAACGTATTGTTTTACTGTGTACGTTTTCAGCGTCCCAATTGTTTTTTTTTTCGCGGTTAAGTTAAAAGCTATATAAAAATTTTAATTTAACATTAATTATTATGGTATCTGTTCAATATATATATATCCCTATAAGTATAGCAAACGACTTATAATTCAATGGCTGTAATTCTTTTTTTTTTCAAAAATAAGCAATTATAAACAGAACAACTCATAGAAATCTATCTATATTCTTTTTTCATTTTAATATACTTTCATAGAAATGTTTCTATTATGTTAAAAACAATATTTTTTCACGTCACAAGTGTTCCGCTCATACATTAATTCTATAACTAATATAACGTACTGGCCCAACGCGTCACGTATAGTTTAGTATATATATATATATATATATATATATATATATATATATATATATATATATATTGTGTACAGAAAGTTGTTAGTTGAGACAGGTCATTGGTACCGTCGGTTTCAAGCCCGATAATAAGGCCCGTTTAAGGTATCCTTATCAAGCTCTTTTTTCATTTTAATATACTTTCATATATATAATATAAGTACGCTCTTAAGATTTGGATTTTCCTTTTAATTGAGCACTCTGCTGGAATTCTTTTTCCAAAAAAAAAAACTAATCATATATATATATATATATATATATATATATATATATTGATTGATTGATTAATTGATTGATTGCAGTACAGTAGGTTCGCAACAACATGTGCCACATTCTAATTTATTATGTCTTGACTATTAGGCACTATCTTTTGTAACTTTAGAACGACATTTTAGACACATCAATCGTTATAATAAAATTCTACATTTCATCCTAGGAGCAACACCATAACAATCGTAGCATCTTATTTCCCCCCTAAATAGTAAATCCTCTTACCGCCCCCAGTCAAAACCGAAAGAAAATATACACATTTTACAGATATTGTGCTTGCGCCTTCATAAACTCATAGACATAACATAATTTTTCTATTTCCCGACACAAAAATAATAAATTCTGCCTACTCAAATTTTGCCCATTCTCATTAGCTGAGAACAATTCGATTATTCTTAAATCTACCTCTTAATACATGGACGAACGCTACAGAACTTTTCAAACATGGCGTCACTCTCTATAAGAGGCTATCGTTTTAGAAAAGTATAAACAAAATACAAAAAGAATTAAATACTTATAACCTTACATTTACACTTACCTATGCACACATTAAAAACACGTCACTATCCCCAAAACAAAAACACTCCCCACCCCAACAAATATTATGTACAGGTAGCATTGTTTATTTTTCGATTTAGAGAACCTTACACGATGCTATTTTTTGTTTTCTTTTACACTGCCCTCTTCCCCCCCAATTTTTTTGTTTATAGTATTTGGGGATATGTATCCTGACAACAAATATTTAAGGTTAAATTTTGGGCAAATCCTTTGACAACCATTCCGCAAAATATAGTGTGTCTATTCCGATTTTAGACAAATCATATGAAGTATATGATTTGTCTAAAATCCAAAATTGCTTCTCGTTTTGTTTGCTTCTCTTTTCCAGACTCTGTGTCGACACTGCACCTTATCTACGTTTTTTAACTACCTTAGCTCTATCTCTACACTTTAATGTAAAATGTTATATATATATATATATATATATATATATATATATATATATATATATATATATATATATATATATAACATTTTAATTTTTTATCACGTTTAACCGGTGTCTAAGTTGTTCTCTTTAATAATTATTTCCGACAGAAAGGGAGCAAAAAAAAAAAAAAAATTCGTAATTTCACTTAATTTTATTATTTTTATTTTACTTATTTACTGTATTTTATTTTATCATTATCTATTTTTAGACTCCATTTTATCACCTCCTATTCTTATTTTTAGACACCATCTTTTAAGTTACTACGCTATTTTATCCCAATTCAATTATTTCAAATTTAAAAAAAAAATTCTTTCGTAATCTCGTGTCATATATATATATATATATATATATATATATATATATATATATATATATATAAGGGTATTTTTCTCCCGAAATTAATCAAAGTTCCATACCACCAATGGACTTGATATACACCGGACATACCAACAACTTGGTTGCAAATTAATTATATAACGAGGTGAGGAATGATAGATGAATAAACTGTTAGACATTTCTCTACTCAAACATACCCGTCTATTTGTTTGTTTGCTTTTCTTTTCTTTACTCTCATGATTCCGGTCTTTTCCGCATTGCTTTTGGCTTTTAAAAACTTCCATATATTCCTTTACCAACAATGCTTCAAGCAAGCTACCATCTACTCTTATAAATATATATATATATATATATATATATATATATATTAATTTATGCAGATTTTATATTTATTATTATTAGGACCGTGACAACAGCATGTTTTTTTCATCTTGAGTATATATCCGATACAGTTAGACAGTTAATTAACCTATAACAACATCATTCTATATAAAGCATATAAAATATCAACGGATGCAAACAATATGCAGTTATCCTAGCCCTAATTATTTCTCTACTCAAGTCTCTATTATTTTCTTATTGGAATCTTTTCAGTAATTTGTATATTTATTTATTTATTTATTTGCGGACTGTTATTCTCATCTTCATAGTTGCTGTTTCTACACGTTTCGCGACGGAATAGAGATGCTGAGTCTCTTAAATCCGCAGTAATTACTGCCTTCCGTAGTTGTTGACGTCTCCCCACGTTTTTGCTAACTAATTCCCTGGCCTGCTTTACGTAGGATTGAAACCGCTATCATCAGACAATACTCACCTGAAACCGTAGAGGCTGAACGCCTCTATCCACTGCGACACCAGCTCCGAATAGTTGGAGAATTAGTTAGCCAAAACGTTGTTAGATGCCAACAACTACGGAAGTCAGAAAGCTGGATTTTTCGCATATATTAAAAACCAAAAAATGTCCTTGTGTCAAACTCTGCCTTTGTGGCGAGCCAAGTGAATAGGAACCATGGTTTTAATTTTATTAAACTTAAATTTTAAAGCGTCCTTGTGCATGTGAGTCCGCGCGTTTTTTTGGATATGTTTGTGCGCACGTATGTGTGTCTACGAGATGTACTCGTTCCCATACACGAGCGGGCGGTCTTCGACTAACAAAAGCGACCCTTACCCTCAACCCTCCCTCTCATCCGCCTAAAGACAAAAAAATGGCCCCAAATGTAAAAAACATTCCGTCAAACCCACACGTACGTACGCGACCGATACACGTACAGACTCAACAACGACGCGTACTTTCCCATGGATCGACAGGGACCAAAATTAGTTGTGGAATGGGTCGGAGTAAGGAATAGGGAATCCCGGGGTCGCTCGCTTCCAGCCGAACCCCAAACCAAAGCCATCACTCTCCACCATCCACCCTAACACCCTTAAACTATCCTTTAACACTCATCTGAAAACGTTGTTCGCGTGTTTCGTATAGGCTTCAATGTTGTTGTTGTTCTTCTTCTTCTTCTTCTTCGTCTTCTTTTTTCTTTCTTTTTTTTCCGTCTTTCTTTTTAAATTCCTTCTTCTATTTCTTCCTTTTTGTTTTTGTATGTTTTTTTTCACCGTTAGAATTTGCCACATTCATTTCTTCTGTCAATATTGTCATCTTTTTTTCTGCGCTTCCGCCATTTTGTCTTATTATTATTATTATTATTATTATTATTATTATTATTATTATTATTATTATTATTATTATAACAATATTATCTTCCTTCCTGTTCTTATCCTCTTTCTCTTTCTTCGTCTTCTTGTTTTTTGATGTCCTTTTTTTTCTATTTTATTTCTTCCTTGCTTATTACTATTCTTTTGTTTGTTTTTTGTTCTGTTTATCTTTTTAATCATTAGCATTTGATTTTGTTCAGTATTCTTGTAACAGAACGCTTATGGACGCGTAGGAGAAAACATTAGCAGCAGCAACAGCCGAAGGATAGCTGTCTAGGGAAAATATTAGCAGCAGCAGTCGTTAAAGCACGTATGCAAATTAGCAAATGTGCGCGGGCTAGCGTCACAAGGAAAGAAGAGGAAAATACATTGTGTTGTCGAGATTAGGAAAAATTTTATCGGGCAAGATGGACGTGTGAAAGTCGAGAGCGAGTAAGTGGCGGCGACAGTGGCTTTTAAAAAGCACACGTGTGTGCAAAAAGACTTTTGCACGATAATGAAATGCATTTTGTTTTGCAGAAATCACAAATAAATGCATTTCATTTTCACTTTTAAAAAATGGCGAGTCGAATTTTTATTTTTTTTCTTCTTTTATTTGTTTGTTCGTTTGCGACGGCACCAGACAGCGTGTGGGTCCAAGAGGTGATGTGTAACGACACAGTTGAAGAGGAACATTTTTTTTCTTCATTTTGCTTCTATTGTTTCTACTATTGCTACTCTATATTTTCTCCTACTTTTTATCTCACTTTTCTTCTTTTTCCTGGTCCATTTCTTCTTCTTCTTCTTCTTCCTCTTCTTCTTCTTCTTCTTCTTCTTCTTATTATTATTATTATTATTATTCCGTAACTGATTTTTCTTTGTCTTTCCTTTTTCTCCTTTTCTTTATTTATATTGTTATTTTTGTTCATGTCTTTTTTCTTCTCTCTTACTTTCTTCTTCTTCTTCTTCTTCTTCTCTTTTCCTTCTCTTTTTTCTTTTTCTTCTTCTTCTCGCCCTTTTCTCCTTCCCCTTTATCATCTACAAAGCCACCATTCACCCATGTATAGAGTACTGTTGTAACATTTGGGCTTATGCATCTGCTGCTAGTCTCTCACTCCTAGACAGGGTTCAAAAGAGAGTCGCCAACCTGATAGGTCCTTAACAGTCATCCACGCTTCAACCACTGTCCCATCGACGAAATGTGTCATCCCTCTGCCTGTTTTACAAGTATTTTAATGGCGGATGGTCCGATGAACTACAAACCCTTGTACCCACTCCACGAAAATACCCCCGACAAACTCGACAAACAACAAAATCCCACCCCTACACAGTAGAGATCCCGAGATGTAAGAAAGCCTTCTACTCTAATAGTTTCTTCCCCAGAACTGCTAGAGTTTGGAACTCCCTTCTGGTTCCCTGCTTCCCCAACTGTACTGACATGCAGAAGTTCAAGTGTAATTCAAACAGACATCTTGCTGCTCAACTCCCTACATAGTATCCTTGCAACTTATGTCTATGATAGTAACCCCCTGCATCAAAGTGGTACTGAGCCCTGTTTGGGGTAAAAATCTAAAAAAGAAATTCTTTCCTCCTCCTCCTCCTCCTCCTCCTCCTCGCATTTTTCTTCTTGTCCGTCTTCTTCATCTACATCTTCTTTTTCTTATTCGTCTTCTTCTTCTTTTTCTTCTTCTATTCCTCCTCCTCCTTCTCCCCTTCTACTTTTTTCTTATCGCCCTTCTACATCTTCGTTTTTTTTTTTTTTTACTCATGTTCAACCCTTACAAAGCATATCGCCACTTGGACATAAGGGGGCTACTACTATTTGGAGGCAATGTCTAGGAAAGATTAACAAGATGTTTGTCTGTTTTACATTTAAACTTCTGTATATCAGTGCAGCTAGGGAAGCAGGCAACAGGAAGGTAGTTCCAAAGTCTAGCTGTGTCACGTCTTGTTCTGCTTCTTTTTCCTTTCTTTTCTTCTTTTTTGTTTGCTTCTTTTTCTTCTTCTATTCCTCCTCTTCCTTCTCCTCTTCTACTTTTTTCTTATCGCTCTTCTACATCTTTTTTTTCCTTTTTTGTTTTGTCTCGCCGTTCTTAGTCTTGCATTTCCTCTTCCCACTTTTTTCCATTATTTTCTCGTTTTAAATCTTCTTTTTTCTTTCTACAGTTACTTCTTCCCGCGATTCTCGCACTTTTACACGTTTTCTTATTTTCGTCCTTCATCTTCTTCTCCCTCTTATATTTTCTCTCTCTCTCTCTCTCTCTCTCTCTCTCTCTCTCTCTCTCTCTCTCTCTCTCTCTCTCTCTTTATTCTTCTAACCCGATGCCATTTTATGCTTGGAGTGTGCCAATCGCACGTGCTGGGGGCGTTATACCAAGATTCCTGTGTGTGGCGTTTGTGTGTGGATGGAGAGAAAACGGGGGGAGGCATAAGTTGTTGCCCCAAATAGGAAGAGGGCTAGAAACGGAATTAAAGGGTAAAACAAATAAAAAATGGAAACCAAGTAAGGAAGATTACATTTTTTTTTTCTAGCATTTTTTCTTCTTTTAGGGGTAGTCGTGTTAAAAAGCGGGGGCGAGTCGTCAAGGAAGAAGATGGGAAAGCGATATGATATACGACAGGCGGTCGCCAGGATTTTCACATTTTCCCACGCTTCTACAAGAAAGGAATTAAGAGAAAAAAAAAAGCGAAAAGAAGGAACCCATTCCACACTTGGCCCTGTAAACACAGGCGGGCACTGAGCACGCGTATGGTTACCCGCACCAACCCCAAGATGGTTATCCTCGCCAACCCACAAACCCAAACGATATTTCCTCTAAAATTGCGCCGTTGTCCCACGTACCCCCAGCCCTCTTTACTCAATTTTGGTTTCTGTCTTTTTGACCTCATTAAAGTTTTCGGTTTATTTTAGGCCCGTTTTTAGGGGCTTTTCCAACTTTTTTTCGTAGTTCATTTTTCTTCTTTTTTTTAAAAATCTTCTTGGTTTTATCCTTGTCCTTCATTTTCAACCTTCTTTTATCCCCGTCAGCTTCTTCTTATTATTCTTCTTCTTTTTCTTCTTCTTCTTCTTCTATGCCTCTTTTTCTTGTACTTTATTTCCTTCTTTCTTTTGTTCCTTCTTCGCTTTTCTTTCTTTTTTTTCTTTTTCTTTCTTTTTCTCTTTCTACTTGTTATTTTTCTTCATTGTCTACTCTAACCTTCCTTTCCTTAACTTTCTTCCTGTTTGTCTTTTTGCCCTCCTCCTCATCCATCTTCTTCTTCTCCTTCTTATTTTTCTTCTTTATCTTTTCTTCTTCTTCTTCTTCTTTTTCTTCTTCTTCTTCCACTTGTATTTTTCTTCTTCTGTTTCTACTTGTATTCGTTCTTCTAAAATTTTTCATCATCATCAGCGCCATCATCATTTACATCATTTCCCTCTTCTTCCGGTAAATAATATCAACAAAATAATAGTTTTAAAAATAGAATAACATAATAATAATAATAATAATAATAATAATAAACAGAAAACAGAGAGACAAACGACAAAACGAGAAAAGAGAAATGAGAAGAGAAACAACTCCACGGAAGATTCATAAGAATGACAAAAGATGAGAATAACGAAAACACATAGACATGGATGCGAAAAGGACATATAAACCGAGAAACTGAATCTCTAATGATTGTAACACAAGATAACTCGATAAGAACCAACCACATCAAAGCAAGGATCGATAAAACACAAGAAAACAGCAAATGTAGACTATGTGAACAAAGAGACGAAACGATAAAGCATATAGTAAGTGAATGAAGCAAAATGGCCCAAAAGGAATACAAAAACAGGCATGACCAAGTGGGGAGGGTGGTATACTGGGAATTGTACAAACGACTACATTTTGAGCGTACAGACAAATGGTACAAGCATAAACCCGCAACAGCACTCGAAAACGAGAACCACAAAATCCTATGGGACATTGACATACAGACGGACAAACCCATCCAAGCAAGAAGACCAGATGTCGTAATAATTAACAAGAAAGAAAAATCCTGTCAAATCGTAGACTTTGCTGTCCCAGCTGACCACAGGGTGAGTATGAAAGAAAAGGAGAAACGAAGCAAATACACAGAGCTAGCCAGAGAGTTAAAAGGGATTTGGATGATGAAGAAAATCAAAATAGTACCGATAATAGTAGGAGCACTATGAACAATTCCGAAAAACTTCGAGAAAAGAATGTCAGAAATTGGAATCAAAGGAATAACTGCAAAAGTACAACGACTAACGATAGCGAAAACGACTGAAATATTAAGGAAAACCCTTGAATGCGGAGAATAATACACGAAGACAATATAACGAATAAGCGTTACAGGGAATAAGGAACACCGAAACTGCATATCTAAAAGTTTTACACCTCCATCATGCATTCCCCCATTGTTTCATCACCGTTCCCCGCAATAAAAAAGTGATACGAAAGGGCTGAGAAGGGTCAATAAGGACTGAAAGGCCGAGGAGCGAGCGCCAACCAGACCTCGGCTGGACAAGTGCAAAGAGAACTGAGACCTTGGGGAGGCTGAGTGCCACTGAAATTCCAGTATAAACCAATGGCCACTACCAGCGAGAAATCAATGGTAAGCGGCTGTTGCGATGATGCAAATTCATTTGCAAATGCTATCGAAGGAGGTGGAGAGAGCTGGACGTCTGGAGAGACTTGTTGTCAATCAGCTTCCAGAGAACACCACAGGTTTCTAGTCAGATCGTTTGTTGACTTGTGTTAAAGCTCCATGTTAGCCAATAATAAATTCACGACATTACATGAAAGGCCAATTCAAATCCCGAAATGATGTACCTACGACGCAGACGTGCTAGAATGGATGGCAAAAGGTAGAACTACACGACTACAAAAAAAAAAAACTCAGTTAAAGTAACTATAGACCTATAACATGATTACTTACCATAGCACAACTGAGAGGGTAAATTTTACCACACTTAATAAACGTTGATTACATCTCGATAAACAGAAGAAATGCCGAAAAGGAAAAAGAGGAACATATGATCTCCTATATTTAGACCAATAGATCCTGAAAGAAGTAAATATATATATATATATATATATATATATATATATATATATATATATATATATATATATATATATATATATATATATATATATATACTTCAGAATAAAGTTAACCAACAAATCAACTGGTAAGGGAACCTGTGATTCTAGGTCTTACAAAATATTATTGGCAGTAATATTCTATAAGGACAATTCCATCTATGGATTGGATCCCATTACCTCACTGCTACCAAAGACCTTCACATCGGATTTCAAATTGAGTGTAAAATTGCTTTTCATTAGCTTCCCTTGCTCTATAATATTCAAATGCTTCAAAAAAACTTGTAATTGTGATTTTCCATTTCTTATTGGTTTTAGCAAATAAGATGTAAATGATTATAATTATTTGCTAATATTTTTCTGCTCTGGAGAGATGGTAGACATCGAAATCCTATAGGATAATGAGTTATAAGATTTCAAATGTATTATTTGCCTTACATATAATAATAAAAATATTTTGATTTGAACCTTTGGAGAATAATAGCAAATAATTAAAATGGTTTACACCTTTGGATTTATTGAATTACTAAATTTATATATATATATATATATATATATATATATATATACATATATACATATATATATATTATTTTATTTTATCAGCAATTCCTTTCTGTTGCAAGCTTAGAATATAGTTGTCTATAATACCAACTCAATTATAATCTCAGCTCAATGAATTTTCAACAGAGTTTTCAGAGCATATATACGTAAATTGAATAAAATCACAACCTACATGAATAGAAATTCACTTTTGGGGGCGTTAAGCTCTTACAGCTGTTTCGTGAAAGGATGGACAATTACCTCTCGTTCATAGAACTGTAAATCTTCCATCCAGTCACTCCTCAGAGACGCTTACAACTATTCCCAACAAGTTCTTCAATCCGTTGTGAACACGTTTATTTTTTCTTATGCATACTAGAATCTTATCATATTTTAATGACAAACGACAAATTACTGAACTCACGCAAAGAAATCACCCAAGGATGTCTGCATAAAAATAAGTTCCTGTTATCTAAACTTAATCCAGACTAAATAAAAATAGGCTTGATGCAAAGTAGTCTATGAGATAAAATTAAAAAAAAAACAAAAAAACAAAACTAAGACTAGAGATAATGTAAAATTAAATTATAATTATAATAGATAAAGAGGAATACCCACAATAAATAAATGAATAATTATAATACAAGATAGAATAACAGAAACACCTAACTTGGTTTAATGTACCTATTTACTATGCCTCCCCACGGGACAGAGTTAGACACCAGGGTCGTTTTTTAACGTGGAGAAAAGGTACAAAAAATAAAATTTGTCTCAGTCGTGAAGGATTTCTCCTCCACCGAAAGAGAACAAGAAAATGAAGTGCAGCATCTGAAGAACAGATACTACACTTTGATCTTGCCCAACTTGGTTCAATGTAGTATTTTAAATTCCTAGTGAACCTAGAGCTAATATAATTTTTAAATCATTCTATCATCACATTATTTTTAGAAGTGATTTAGATCTAAAGGTTTTTTGTTTTTTTTAAACATAAAAAAGAAAGTTTTTATTGTTTTACTAAGTGTAATATAATCTCCCGTTTTTTTAAACCGCAAATCCATGTTATTTTTGTCAGTTTCTTAACTCATTATTATAAGCGTTAGCTTCATACTTCTCCAAATTACTCATTTATCACATTTTATTTTTTACATGTAAATAATATCAAGTTTTAACTAGACGTAAATAACGAAGTTTTTATTGTTTTACTAACTTTCACAGAATCCCCCATTTTTTTTTTAAAACCACAAATTCATGTTTAATTGTACATATTCTATCCTTGATCCTGAATTCAGGATTTGATTGATTTCTCATTCGTTCCTTGAACCCGCGAAATCTAAATAAAAGCTAAAATTAAATTAGAATATCGTTAAAAAGCGAGACTCATTTAAAATAGTGCCCCCAAAATAGGCTAAAAACTAAGTTATAGGAAGATGTTCTTGACTGTAAGGGTTGTTGTACGAAACTAAAAAATAAGTATAAATGTGAGCTCCATTTAATATGGAGGGAAAAAATAAACGTGTTCACAACGGATTGAAGAACCTGTTGGGAATAGTTGTAAGCGTCTCTGAGGAGTGACTGGATGGAAGATTTACAGTTCTATGGACGAGAGGTAATTGTCAATCCTTTCACGAAACAGCTGTAAGAGCTTAACGCCAAATAAAGTGAATTTCTATTCGTGTAGGTTGTGATTTTATTCAATTTACGTATATATATATATATATATATATATATATATATATATATATATATATATATATATATACTTCAGAATAAAGTTAACCAACAAATCAACTGGTATCTAAACCGTGATTATAAGTCTTACAAAATATTATTGATCGTAATATACTATAAGGGCAATCCTATCTAAATAAAAATTGCTCAATATACAAGATAGAGCAAATAAATAAAAAATTTAGTCATTCTACAAATCCAACAAATCCAAAATTTATAACGTGAAATGCTTAAATTTCAAATCAAAATATTCTTATTATTCTATGTAAGACAAATGATACGTTTGATATATTATAACTCCTTATCCTATAGGATTTCGATGTCTATCATCTCTTCAGAGGAGAAAATATTAGCAAATAGTTAAAATCGTTTACACCTTTGGATTTGTTGAATTACTAAATTTTGATATATATATATATATATATATATATATATATATATATATATATATATATATATATATATGTAAAGAGAGAGAAAGAGAGAGAGAGATGAAGAAAAATAAAAAGTAGAAAAAGAAAGAAAAAATAAAGAAAAGCAAAAAAAGGAACAAAAGAAAGAAGAAAACAAAGTACAAGAATAAGATGCGTGGAAGAGGAAAGGTGACGGGGATGAAGCAGGCGGGAAAAAGAAGGACAAGAATAAGACTAAGAAGTCTAGGCGCAGTATGTATCGCGCCGAGTCGTCGAAATTTCCGGGTTGGTATCTGGAGGCGCATAAATATACCGGGAGAGATGCACTCCCAGACTTCGTTAAGAAGGAAACTCTGATTTAAAAACCTGTGGTTTACTGTATTCTCTGTCTTGTGACAGTCATCTTCACCGGCGGAATACCAAAAACCTACACAAAGCCTTCACCAGTATAAACAAATTGTCTTCAAACTTCCGAGCAAATTTCCGAGCAACTTAGTTGTTGTGGCGGAATCTCATACATCGGAATCGACGGGAGAGTCCATTATATATATATATATATATATATATATATATATATATATATATATATATATATATATACGTTTTATTTTTTATTACCGTATCTTTCTGTTAAGTTACATTATTAATTTACGCAGGCGCCAAAATGGTAAGTATGAATTTCAAATCAGAAAAACAACATGGGAAAAGTGGACCGACAAAATCTGGATGGGAAATAAGACTAGAAACCCAAATACACAAACATAAAAAAGAAGCCAAAATGGACAACAGGAAGAAAGCAATGTGGAAAAAAAGGAACATTGGAAATGTAACTGACAGGGAGAGGTTAAACAAGAAACATGAAGAACTGGACCAAAAAATAAAAGCAAAAGAAGCGAGATTGAGACGATATAGATATAAATCTGAACAATGCAAGCAAAACAGGACATTTGAAAACAATGAAAACTAATTCTACCAAAATGTGAAGGGAGGAAAAACAAAAACAGAACGAAAAAACTCAACAGAAACAAAACTCTACTGGAGTAAAATATGGGAAGAGCGACGAGATCACAATAGAAATGCCGAATGGCTGAGAGGCATGAAAGAAGAGTTACAACAAATCGAAGAAGGAACAGTGAATGAAATCAGCACGGAAACCCTAAAGAAAACCATAGGAAAAATGGCAAACTGGAGAGCACCAGGGCAGGACGGGATACATGCATACTGTTTCATGTTACTTTTCTGGAGCTGGAGGAGGCTTTATTTAATTGATCTATCCTTCTATGTGTGTGTGTGTTGTGTGTGTGTGTGTTTTGATATGTGTGTTGTGTGTGTGTGTGTGTTTTGATATGTGTGTTGTGGGTGTGTGTGTTTTGATATGTGTGTTGTGGGTGTGTGTGTTTTGATATGTGTGTTGTGTGTGTATGTGTTTTGATATGTGTGTTGTGTGTGTGTTTTGATATGTGTGTTGTGTGTGTGCGTTTTGATATGTGTGTTGTGGGTGTGTGTGTTTTGATATGTGTGTTGTGGGTGTGGATGTTTTGATATGTGTGTTGTGGGTGTGTGTGTTTTGATATGTGTGTTGTGGGTGTGTTGTGTGTGCGTGTATGTGTGTTTTGATATGTGTTGTGTGTGTTTGTTGCGTGTGCGTGTGTTTTGATATGTGTTGTGTGTGTGTTGTTTATTCGTGTGTGTGTGTTTTGATATGTGTATTGTTTATGTGCTGTGTGTGCGTGTGTGTGTGTTTTGATATGTGTGTTGTGTGTGTGTGTTTTGATATGTGTGTTGTGGGTGTGTTGTGTGTGCGTGTGTGCGTGTTTTGATATGTGTTGTGTGTGTGTTGCGTGTGCGTGTGTGTGTGTTTTGATATGCGTGTTGTGTGTGTGTTGTGAATGCGTGTGTGTGTGTTTTGATATATGTGTTGTGTGTGTGCTGTATGTGCGTGTGTGTGTGTGTTGATATGTGTTGTGTGTGTGTGTTTTGATATGTGTGTTGTGGGTGTGTGTGTTTTGATATGTGTGTTGTGGGTGTGTTGTGTGTGCGTGTGTGTGTGTTTTAATATGTGTTGTGTGTGTGTTGCGTGTGCGTGTGTGTGTGTTTTGATGTGTGTTGTGTGTTTGTTGTGTATGCGTGTGTGTGTGTTTTGATATGTGTGTTGTGTGTGTGCTGTGTGTGCGTGTGTGTGTTTTGATATGTGTGTTGTGTGTGTGTGTGTTTTGATATGTGTGTTGTGGGTGTTTTGATATGTGTTGTGTGTGTGTTGCGTGTGCGTGTGTGTGTGTTTTGATATGTGTGTTGTGTGTGTGTTGTGAATGCGTGTGTGTGTGTTTTGATATATGTGTTGTGTGTGTGCTGTATGTGCGTGTGTGTGTGTTGATATGTGTTGTGTGTGTGTGTTTTGATATGTGTGTTGTGGGTGTGTGTGTTTTGATATGTGTGTTGTGGGTGTGTTGTGTGTGCGTGTGTGTGTGTTTTAATATGTGTTGTGTGTGTGTTGCGTTTGCGTGTGTGTGTGTTTTGATATGTGTGTTGTGTGTTTGTTGTGTATGCGTGTGTGTGTGTTTTGATATGTGTGTTGTGTGTGTGCTGTGTGTGCGTGTGTGTGTGTTTTGATATGTGTGTTGTGTGTGTGTGTGTTTTGATATGTGTGTTGTGGGTGTGTGTGTTTTGATATGTGTGTTGTGGGTGTGTGTGTTTTGATATGTGTTGTGTGTGTGTGTGTGTTGCGTGTTCGTGTGTGTGTATTTTGATATGTGTGTTGTGTATGTTGTGTATGCGTGTGTGTGTTTTGATATGTGTGTTGTGTGTGTGTTGTGTGTGCGTGTGTGTGTGTTTTGATATGTGTGTTGTGCGTGTGTGTGTTTTGATATTCATATTAAGAACCCTTTTTCTATTTATTTAAAAATAAAAGATCTTTGTTATATATCGTTCGTGGAATTGCATTCATCTGCATATGATCTAAATTTATTCTTTTACATCTAGATCTAGACATATTCTTTTACACATTCATTTAAATTAATTCCTTATTAGTTTTTTTCTTTTTTTTAATGGGATGATCATTTTTAGCTAACTATTACGTGTATTTGTATTCATTCAGATATTCTACATGATTTATACTTGCGTAATATTTGCGTAAAAAGCTTATAGTGTGCACTAACCTCTTTCTATATATATTTATGTATGCGTATATATCTTTGTTTAAATAAATTTCCTACCAAACTCCACCTACAGTTTTTTTGTCTACAGAATGAAACTGCTATTCTTATATTCTTTTTGGGCTAACTTGCTACATTCACTTATTAGGTGGTTTATTGTTTCGTCTCTTTGACAACAGTGTCTGTGTTTACTGTTTTCTTGCAGCTTGTCAAGCATTGCTTTTCAGTAAGAGTATTCGAAACCACGCGAAACTTTATACTTGAGTTTTAGCCGGAGAAAACCGGTGGAAAATTGAGAAAATTAATAAAATAATAATAATTTTACGATTGAGCAATGCCGAGCAGTCTGCTAGTTTAATTATAAAGCAATACATTTATTTTTGTCCCCATCGTTTTTTTCTCATTAAAAAGATATCATCAAGAATTATTTTTGTACGGTAAATCTGTCCTCAGATAAGTCACGCACTCTATATACTATTGGCCTGACATTCCATTCATCTTTGGATCGCTTCTATGATAGCGGATTGTATGTATTCTCTGTAAACATTTCATTGATATTTTTATATTAATTAGTTTTTTGGGGTCCTATACAAGGGGCGAGATACCTTTGGAGTCGATTGAATCGGAATTGACATGTTCGTAGCCTCCCGGACAGAGAAAAACAACAACACACGTGCATGCATACATAAACCCGTAGAGGAACACATACACAAAGACACGAACACGAATACACACGTATACAATGCAGAAACAGTTCGTTATACACACACAAGCACAAACGCGCGCGCGCGCACACACACACACACATATATAAAAGTTAATATTTGCATACTAAGTCATATACATACACAAACTCAGATATACGTATAAAACCACACAAAACTATACGAAAACACAACCAGACGAATCTACACCTAAAATTAGTCGGCGACGTAATGAATGCAAGGGAGGTAACTCTTCGTCATCAAACAATTATCGCCACCTAAAACAGGACATAACCATATACACCATGATCCTTGCCCGAAGATCACGGAATTACAGTGACTCCCTATTTAATACCTCTCTACGAGGGCAGAGTTTGACACAAGATCGTTTTTTTTAATGCGGGAGAAAATCCCGTTTCCCTCAACCCCAAAAAAGCATTATAAATTAGGCCAAAATGAGAATTGCCTAAGTCTAGGGGTTTTTCTTTACTATTCTAGGAGAAAAGAGGAGAGAAAAAGTTAAGCGTAGAATAGAACAGGTACTATACTTTTCTCCCACCTGAAAAGCCGATGTTCTATTTATCTGAAATTTTACAAAATAATTTTTCATATATATATATATATATATATATATATATACATATATATATATATATATATATATATATATATATATATATATATATATATATATATATAAGTAATCTCCCCGCTACTTAATTGGCTGAAAAATGTGACGCTCGCCCTTTGTTTATAAACAAACGGTTAGAGCACTGTAAAAGTGGTGGACTAATGTTTGTATAAATAGACATTTGGCGAGATAATTTACGAGCGCCGCTCCCGTGGATCGATCGGTAGAACTGCTGACTGTCAACGCGATGGTTCTAGGTTCAATCCTCGGCTGTGGAGAGGTGCTAGTCCAGCGGCACTAATGAGTTGTGATACGACAAAACAGGACTGTATGTCGAACACGACAAAAATATATTATGGGGAGATAACTGGGGATCAACTGTCGTTCTTTTGCTCTATTCACTAGTTTCGCTCATGAAAATAACACTTTCATTCTATCATTAAAACCTATTAATATTATCCCCAATTGTTTGACGTTTTTTATTCACACAAAAGAAATTGTACTGATTTATCGGTTGTGGAAAAGGGTGTATTAAAAAAATAACCGAAATTGCTAAAACAAAATGCTAATTTTGGTGGAGTAGTAAAACACTGCTAAAATACGTTAAGGTATAAATCGCTGCTTTCTAAAAGGCAAAGGAATCACGTGTTACTGAAAAAAGATGAACTCATCAAAATAAAGATTATACTTTGATCGCAATCAATACATCTTTTTCTCGTATTGTTTGGATAATTTGGACTACTGTTCTCATCTTGAATGTTATTTTCACATCGTTTCCATCAATATAACCTTTGACCCTCTTCAGATTAATCTTACAGAAACCTGGAATCTTTCTTTCAAGCTCTGGAATCCTTCTTTCAAAATCTGGAATCTTTTTGTCGAACTCTAGAATCTTCCTTTCAAACCCTGGAATCCTTCTTTCAAACTCTGGAATCTTTCTGTCGAACTCTTAAATCTTTCTTTCAAACTCTAGAAATTTTGGATCTTACTGTCGACCTCTGGAACCTTTCTGTCGAACTCTGGAATCTTTTATTCAAACTCTGTAATCTTTCTTTCGAACTCTGTAATATTTTTTTTCGATCTCTGAAATCTTTCTCTCGAACTCTGGAATCTGCACGGAATTTCGAAGTGAATCCTTTATTTAATTCCATGCTTTCGTTTCGTCAGTTTCTACTGGGTAGAAGTCCTAAGCAATTCGCAATTGTATTTTAAGTGGTTCCCGCACAGAATATTGAACCTCCATCATAGTGTAATGTCACGACTAAATTTAACCAAGTAATTTTATCCACTATGGGACGGGTCTTTAGAAGTGCAACAAGGTAAACCTGAAGATGGTCGGAGGTTACATTGGCTGAAACGTTGTTAAAATAAAATTGAAGGGGAGAGCAGTATTCTTATGATTCCAAATAATACGAACAATCCTCATCTAAAAACTTTCGGAAACAATTTTTTTTTTTCTATCTGAAAATACATCAATGTCTTTTTATTATTTCTTTTTAACTTTGATTTAAATATAAACCGTGTTTCTTTTGGATCCTAAGACATTTTTTCTTTTTTTTTTTTCTCACGGAGTTTATATTCTAGGTCAGACATGACGCAATTTTAGAACAGCAGATGGTTGGCCAATCGTTTCGTGGCCGCTGCTGTGTTGTCTGATATCATACGCAAGAGTCATCTGGCAATATACAGGCCGGTTTTGACGATGGACACATTGGAGGTTATTGGGTCAGTTGCAGTAAAGTGAATACCCATCCCGACCGTAGTACGCTGATTCGATCAGGGTCACTGGAAAATTAAGTTATCAAAGAGATGCCCTTCAGAATTTGCTGACATGTTTGATTATCGTAACAATATTGTTCATAAAGTTCGTTTTTTTTTAAAAAAAAAAAAACTAGCGGGGCCTGTGGAAATTCCACAAGGGACTCATTCATACATAATCTATTGATGTTGGCATTCTGTAGATGTTCAAAGTAAATGGAGACGCTCTTATTGTAGCTCTTTTGTAAAAACTTCAAAAGTATTTATCTAAGCTAGCAGGGACGCTCGGCGTAGCACGGTCGTAAAGTACGCTTAAATATGATATTTTTAGTTCTTGCGGTTTTCGTATCTATTATTACCGAGTTAATGTTCTATTGATTGTTATATATTATAAATTTGTGATTTCAAAAATTAAAAAAAAAACATATATCAATAGGCCTTGGGTGCATCAGCCTGAATCGAAACCGAAACCAAAACTTATGAGAAAAATATATGTATGTATATATAACTTGGGTTCCTTCAGCTATAATCGAAACCGAAACAAAAACTTATGAAGAATTCTTGGTAAAATTATTTATTACAAGAAATGGAAGCCCATAACAATTAAATGAGTCACTCAGATGTAAGCGTGACACACAAAATAAATAACACACACGCTAACCTATTAATATATAATGTGCATAAAAAGAAAGAATAAAATTTAGAAGCAAAAAAGAGAAACCTAAAATTTTAATTCCGTAAAAACCGGTATGATTTAGGGTAACGAAATCCCCATGTTTTTTATTTAATCTCCAAAGCGAGAAAGCAAATAGAAAGTCAGACATACCTCTCCATCTGAAATGAATTTAGAAAGAAATGCTCCACTGTACTATAAAATAAATTATAAATACATAAAATTATAAATAACCAAAGAAAGTTGTTGATGAATAATATAACAGATTCGTCCGAACTCTATAAAATAATAGTCCTTTTGTAAATATCAACCATTTTTTTCCTGGGCAGTGGCGAACAACAACGAAGGGGGTCATTTTTAATAACACTAATAGCTTGTCGAACAAAAATTAATCTATAAATGTATAAATAATAATAATAATAATAATAATAATAATAATAATAATAATAATAATAATAATAATAATAAATAAATGCATAAATAAATAGATCTGATAACCTGGATAGTTTTGTTTTCGTTTTGTAAAGTTAGTGGTTTTTGATCAACACAGCTGGGGAGCCATGGGATAAAATACAGTTAGGCTAAAAAAAAACTTTAATTTTGTAAATACTGACAATTTTTAGGTTGTAGGAATACATCGTCTCCGTGTATTAATGATATTCTTTTTTTTTTTATTAAAGATTAACTAATTGGCTTTGCGCCATCCATTGATCCTACATAGGTTAATTCCTATGTTTTGTTTTAAATTTATCTCCAAATCCCTTACAAGTAAACTCTGACCAAATATAATATCATGTAAAATAACATAATACATAAAGCGAGATATGATCATGTCTCATACAAAGAACGATGTACTTTCTTCAAGTGATGTTACATATAGTAACAGCATTAAGCTGGATACTCCACCAGACTAAATTAATTCTGGAATCCAAGATATATTGCCTGAAAGTACATTCAAACTCCTCTACTTAACGTTCACAGAGAACATGAGTTGGAATAGCTACATCGGGGGCATTGCCGCGGCTGCTGCGCGGAAGGTGGTCTCCCTCTCTCTCCCACTCTCTCTCTCTCTCTCTCTCTCTCTCTCTCTCTCTCTCTCTCTCTCTCTCTACCGTGCTAGAAACTCCTTAAAGTATCCTGTACCTTTACAAGGCCACCATTCACCCATGTATGAAGTATTGTTGTCACAATTGTGATGGTGCATCTGCTACTAGTCTCTTGCTCTTGTATAGGGTTCCAAAGAGAGCCGCCAACCTAATAGGTCCCGAACTGTCAGCTATCTCGTTAACGAAATATTGCATCCTTCTGCCTGTTTTACAAGTATTTTAATGGTAGATGCTCTGACGAATCCCCTCGACGTAAACACCGCAGTCAAACCCGACAAGCAGTAAAATTCAATCCCTACGCAGTACGAATCCCCAGATGTCACAAGGCCTTCCACTCTAATGGGGGAAAAACTTGAATGCCTACTGGAGAGAACTGGAATGCCTACATGACACTGTCCTCGAGTGTCTAAGGTTTCTCTGTACAGGCGTTTGTCAGAACAATCTGGTATGAGGATACTTTTTCCATAGACGTAAACCCTGACCAAATATTCAAAATCACATAGTATTCGCAGCCCAAATAAGATCTCCTCACTACAGTTACACAGCTTTTCCGAGGAATGGTGCATCTTCTCCGAGTGATATTACCTCAAGTAATAGCACGAAGACGGATACTCTACCAGACTAGATAAATTCTTGTCCTAGAATCCAGTAAGACTAAGAGACCAAAATAGAAGATATACTACAACGTATAAAAATGGTTAATTGAGGAGAGGAAAATTATGTTCTCAATTTCTTTACTAACTCAGTGCTTGAGAGATAAAGACTATAATGGAACATTCGAATATCTATGTATCTCATGTAGAGTTCAAGCGTTAGCCCCAGGTTGTGGGCCCCTTGATTTCTGAGAACTTCGGCTGAAGTAAAATAAAATAAAATCACATAGTTTCTTCCCCAAAACTTCTAGACTTTGGAGTTTTCTTCCGGGTTCCTGCTTCCCCGACTCTACTGACATGCAGAAATTCAAGTTTAATGTGAACAAACATCTTACTGCTCAACTCCCTACCTAGTATCCCTGCAATTATGTCCCAGATAGTAGCACCCTACATCAAAGTGGTACTGTGCCTTGTTTGGAGTGAAAATGCAATTAAAAAAATCCGCTCAAAGATGTACTACGAGGGTCGTTTCAAGCTCAAAAGTTGTAGAGCTACGGAGACCGAAGTGATAACATTAGAACGAGCGACCTGTTGTGCTCCAGGGTTTATTTTTCTACACGGTCACTGTCTTTCTCAATGCCCTTTTGCTAACGATGAATAAGAATGGTTGCAACCATGTAGAAAACATAATTATAGAACGAAAAAATCGCTCGTTTAATTAGTAGAACTTCTGTCTTCGCAGCTTTTCTACTTTTTGAGTTTAAAAACTAGAAAGCTTTTTTTGGGGGGGGGGCTTGTCTGTAAAACCACGATCCGGCGACCATGCACAACCATCGTTTATCACTGGGAAAATTGCATTGAAAATGGTAATGGTTATTTAGAAAAATTAATTCTGGAACAGAAAACAATCGCACGTTTTACCACGTTTTACTGTTTGCGTAGCTCTTCAACTTTTTTTAGTTAAAAAATAGGAGGCCTTACTTTTGGAATGACCCTTGTCTTACAAAACGTGCCCCGGACGCCCATGCAGAGCCATCGTTAATCACTGGGGGAAAAATACACTGAGAATGGTGATGACTATGTAAATAAATTAATTCTGGAACAGGAAAGAATCGCACGTTTTAATGGTACCACTGCTATCAGGGTAGGTCTTCCATTTTTTGAGTTAAAAAAAATAGGAGGCTTTACTTTTGTAAACGACTCTCGTATTTTTGTTCTAATGTAGCATCATAATATTACATTCGTGAAAAGTTTGGATATAATAGTGAGTAATAAAAAATACCTAAAATCAACGACAGTCATCTTGGGTGTTTCAGGTCGTTTTGCAACATCATACTCCTGTATCTTTATATCTCAATGTAAATATCGACCAATCCGTACCTGACAGTTGAAATCGATCTCTATCAGGTCTAAGTTGTCTGTTTCACTTTTCTGTGTCCAACCGTATTCTCTCGCCCCCCCCCATCGTCTCTAAAGCCTTAAATTCCAAGGGAACGTGTGTTATCTAGTCTCAAAAGAGGTGACATATTTAGATAAACAGTCATTTGATTTGGTCTACAGTCCAGACTTCATCTGGACGCATACATTTTTCACTGACCCGATATTATAACAAGACCGAATGAAACAGGAGTACAGAGAAGGAGAAGTTAATGGAAATAATTGAAGACCCTACTTATTTGCCTACTTTAGGCCAAGAACAAAGTGTAGTACCCGTTCTTCAGATGTTGCACTTCAATGTCTTGTTCTCTCTCAGTGGAGGGGCAATCCTTCACGACTGAGGCAATTTTTAATTTTTGTTCTTTTTCTCCACGTTAAAAAATGATCCTGGTGTCTAACTCTGTCCCGTGGGAAGGCATTGTAAATAAGTACTCCAAAAAGAATCACTCTGAATTGGAACGCATATAAAAACTAGCAGGGCTACCCGGCGTTGCCCAAAGCAAAAGTATGACATATTTCTATCAAAACTTCTATTTATTTACATCTTTCTTCTTCGTCATTTCTTCTGACCGGAATATACATGCAACTGGGGACCGCTTGTTTTTTTTTTGTTTTTGTTTTTTTGTTTGTTTTTGTTTTTTTATTTATTTTATAAAGGAGTCACTACTTATCAAGGCCCGATAGCCACTCGGGGACAATGGTTAATGAGTGTACAGTAGTCAATGGGAAAATGCCGTAGTAATCGTTAGTAGTGGGAATTGGATAAATTAGATCACTTAAGGGGGTGGCGCATCAAGAAATTGTTTACGTTATACTTGAAGAAAACAATATTATAGTCAGTTGGAAAGCAGGAAAACGGAAAAGAGTTCCACGGGCGTACAGTTCTAAGCTTTGTTCATGGAATCTACGTTTAGGTTTAGGCACAGATAAAGAGTGGGGGAAATTATTGATAGTAGTTTCAGCTAACCGAGTGTTTTTCGTGAAAGACCATAGATTGGAGCTTAGACGAACACTTGCCATGAAAATAACGGTAAAGCAGAGATATGCTTGCAACGTCTCTTCTCTGGGAAAGAGGTTGCAAGGAAGAGAAAGGGGCATCCCCCTACTAGGCTACAAAGTCTATTTTGAATTCTGTATAGCCAGGATAAGCTGCTTCTAGCAGCTCCTGCCCAAATGTGGTGAACAACCTAAAGTTATTAT
This sequence comes from Euprymna scolopes, assembly GCF_053919585.1. Lineage (NCBI taxonomy): Eukaryota > Metazoa > Mollusca > Cephalopoda > Sepiida > Sepiolidae > Euprymna > Euprymna scolopes. Next base: position 17,975,026 of record NC_136512.1, read on the forward strand.
GTTAATAATCAATCAATTATCGACGCACTGCCATTTTTTTTTTTTTTTTAGCTAAAAATCTTTATTTTTTTTAATGAACCATCCTTAGACGTACTTGTCTCTTATACGTGAATTTAATATTCCTTGACACTTTCTCCTTTGGAAGAAGTCGGTTCAACCCGCCTACGATGAATGCCGCTGACATATGTAACATCGCAATCAGCTTGTGATACCTCTTACTCAGACTTGGGGAAAGAATTCTAACAAGGAATCTCCGAGGGTTTGGCCACGCTTTTCATCATAGTTTAATCGACATGATTCACCAGGCACCAACACGGACCCTGTTATTGAGATGGCGCAAGAGAACGAGTGTGCTAACTGAAAAGCTAGCTTTTGACACTAACAGGGAAATTGTAGGCCACCTGTGTGTCTTCGTCGCTCGACGACAGTGTAGTAACTGGCTATGGTATACTAAGAGGTCAGCTATAGACGGACGTGAATAAGTCATCTTTACTTCGACTCCGCAAATTCATTTGAAGTTGGTGGAACCCCTCTTTTTTCTTTTTTTTACTCTTTTTCACCCCCAAACAAGGAGTACTTACTTGCTACTGGGACGCAAAGGGATACTCTTTGGTACCATATTTACAGGTTACTATACAGCAGATGAGCAGCGTGTTGTTTACATTACATTTAAACTTCTGCGTGTCAGTACAGTCGGGGAAGCAAGGAGGACTTTCAGATGTCTAGCAACCCAAGGAAAGAATCTATTAGAGTAGAAAGCTTTTCGACATCTAGGACTCTCTACAGTTAAAGGGGTTAGATTTTGATGCTAAATGGGTTTGTCGAATGTTTGTGTGTTGAGGGGGGGGTACGCGCAATGAGTTCATCAGAGCAGATGAGGTACCCGAATGCAACATTGCGGAGATTGGACAGGAGATGTCGGTTAACATTATATTTAAACTACTGCATGTCAGTATAGCCAGGGAAACAGGAAGCAGGGAGAGTATTCCGAAATCTAGCAGCCCAAGGAAAGAAAAAATTAAAGTAGAAGACTTTCCGCACTCTAGGGACGTCTACAGTTAAAGAGGTTGGATTTTGTTGCTAAACGGGTTGGTCAGGTGTATGTCCGTCGATGGAGTATTAGTTGAGTTTATTAGAATACATTCCGTAAAATACACGTAAAACAAGCAAATAGGTTTAACATTGCGACGATGGGACAGGAGTAAGGGCTTGTTTAATAGTTCGGAACCTATTAGATTAGAGACTCTTTCTTTAACGTTGTTTAAAAGGAGGAAACAATACTCCTTGGGCGTGCGAAGGGTGGCTTTATAGAGATACAGGATACTCTCAGGTGCGAGTAATTTTCTAGCAACCCGGATGAATGTAACATTACCAGGATACATTTGCTTAAACGTATCGACAATTTTGCTTAGCCAAATGACAGACCACCGTGTTATCAGTGTCTTTGACAGACCACCGCGTCAGCGAGATATTTCGGCAGTTTTATTATTTTAAGAATTAATGATTTTTTGATATACGGCGCTACGAAAAAAATATTACACGTTGTGCGACCTAGATAAACATTTAATTAGTCTTGTTTTTCTTTGCAGCCTATTATAAATTTTGTCGCAGGTTTGGACTCGTGTCAAAGCCGAATTAGAATAACAAAAATATACCATCAAAAAGCTATTTTGTGAAAAAGCAAAATTTTACTGATGATGTTTTTTCTATTGCTACATTGCTAGCTGGTTTTATTTGATATATATATATATATATATATATATATATATATATATATATATATATATATATATATATACATTTATTTTATATCTAATGTGAACAAATGATTAATAAAACATGTTAAAAGACATCTTGAAAAAGAGTTAAAAACATATTTAATTTTAAAAAAGGAAGCACAAGATAAGTGGATAGTCCTTAATCCGCGGAGTTTCGAAGAAATGCTCTCCTTCTCATCAGAGGGCAGGAATTAGCAAAATGCGGAATCGGATTTTGCATATAAAAGTATTTAATGAAACTACAAGTAAGTCACAGATCTTACTTGGTTAAAAATAAGGGTGATGTAAGGTGAATAGGAGGTAAAAGAAAAATGATAAAAAGATTTCACATGAATGGATAGTCCGGTGAAGGGTAAAAAATCACAGAATGATAAAATCCAAAACATTCCAATCCAATGGGTAAATTCCAAATGCTACAAAATGATCCAAAAGGCAGAGTTCCTTGGAAAAAATCGCAAATGGAATGAATTCCAAATCATTAAAAGAAAAGCACTGGAGATAATATTTAAAACACGTCTGTCAAGGCTGGATGAATCAAAAAAATTATAATTTTTTTATTATATATATATATATATATATATATATATATATATATATATATATATATATATATATATATATATATATAAACAAGCAACAACAATGAGTAGTTAACGGACTGACAGCCTGTGCGTTCCAAGTTCTAATCCAGTTTGTTCCACAGGAACACTATCACATATAGATGTTGGCAAACTTCACGTGATTCCTCATATAAATGGAGAGAATATTTAAAACACGTCTGTCAAGGAATTTACTTGATTCCTCCAGCCTTGACAGACGTGTTTTAAATATTCGACCGTTTTGGATTTTACCGCACATATATATGTGTGCGTGTGTGTGTGTGTGTGTGTGTGTGTGTGTGTGTGTGTGTGCGTGTGTGTGTGTGTGTGTGCGTGTGTGTGTGTGTGTGTGTTTGTTTGTGTGTTGGTGTATTTTTTCAACTTGTCATCACTCTGCTCTTAAATAAGGATACGAAAATTAGGCTGATATATTAATATTTAAATGGGATTTTCCGTAACCACAACAAAGGTAGATGTTTCTCGCATGCCTTTCTATCTAGGGATTTCCCCTTCCTTCCTTCTCTTGAAAAAATGCTCCATTGCCAAAAGTGTGCTTATTCATAAAGTCTGAAGAAATGCTGGTTTTGAAAATTTTCAAACGACATAATGCTTGAAATTGTCGAACTGGGCATGGAAACAATTGTAACGTCAATTGAAATACACTTTTTGTTGCCACCGATACCTTGTTTTGAAGTCTTGTTTTTGTTTACACGGTATATATTATATTATATTATATAGATTTTTTTTATTTTATTGGTACGTTACTGTAAACATTCCTCTGTGAAACTTTTTCGCACATATTCACTTAGCGTTTCAGAAAGTTAACAATTGATATTAGAGGTGTACCATGCTCTTGATAAGGTTTTTCAATTTCGCTGACGCTGCATGGACACTGTCGTTGTCTGTCATCGGCTTCTTATGAAATAATTAATTTTTATGGTGCTTCTTCGCTTTGGACAAAAGAGAAAACTCTCAGCTTATCAAAATATTAGATAAAATTTTTCCGATTTCAATATCTAAAAAGTTTCGATTTTCTCGACTCCCTGTTCTGATTAATCGTCCCAACAGTTATTTATATATAAAGTATCGTATACCATCGTCTAGGCCAGGATTTGATAAGCTCCTGGGTTTGACCGTTACACCTGATCTTAAATGGAACACATACATCAAGTCTGTGGCCAAAGTCGCTGGGAAAATGGTGGGATCTTTCTACCGCTCCAGAAGATATCTCACTAATGATGCAATTCTCTATCTATATAAGAGCCAAGTACGTCCAAAGATGGAGTACTGCTGCCACATCTGGGCGGGGGCTGGAAAAAACATCCTATCCTGCCTTGACAGAGTACAAAATAGACTCCGTGGCTTGGTGGGGGATGCCCTTTTCTCTACCCTGCAACCTCTTTCCCACGTAAGAGACGTAGCGAGCCTGTCATTGTTCTATCGCTACTTCCATGGCAGGTGCTCGTCTGAGCTCCATTCTCTGGTCCCCCCTCGCCAATCTTTCTCAAAAAACACCCGACTAGCTGAAACCACCGTCAATAATTTGCCCCACTCCCTATCTGTGCCTAAATCAAAACGTAGATACCATGAACAAAGCTTCTTTCTTAGAACTGCACGCCTGTGGAACTCTGTGCCGCTTGCCTGTTTCCCTCCCGACTTCAACCTGGATGTCTTCAAGTCTAACACAAACAAATTCCTGATGAACCGCCCCCCCCAAGTAATGACACCTTACCAATTCTCCAATACTATTGCTACACTATCCCTTTGCTTACTGTACACACAATAACCCTTATCCCTGAGTGGCCATTGGGCTTTGATAAGTGGTGAACTCCATGTAAAAAAAAACAAAAAAAAAAGACTGGCCAATATTTAAATTTCAGTATGTCTGTAGTTTGTTTCTTGATGTTTTAGATAAAGAATGATAATTTGCATTGTTTGGATTATTTGGCTCCATCAAGTGGCTTCATGTCCTGTTTCGAGCATTTTCCATTTAAAAACTAAAAATACCGAATAGTGCTCTTTAATAATCAAATTTGCTTATTCCCACCAGTCGGTTCAAAAGTGCGATAATTTTTGTTTTACATCAAAATGAAAATCTCCTTGACCTTTATCCTCGAGTGCCTTTTGAACTTGGTAAGATGTGACTCATTGTTATGAAAAGAAATGGATTTAATTAAATAGAATGCAAAACGACATTGGTTATGAAATTGAAGTGTAACTCTAATTACCCTTGATCCGAACCTTATAATGCTGAGTATTTGGCAAGAGGTAACATTGTAATGTGAGTACCATTACAGGAACAAAAAGAAAAAGAAGAGAAAAAGATATGAAACTCTGACTCGGTATTTTAATAAGTGAAAATAAAATGCATTCAGTCGTGGTTCTTCCGAAACAACGCATTTCATTATATTTCCAAAGTCCCTTCGCACACACATGTGCTTTTTAAAAGTCTTTCTCCCCGCCACTTCACTCGATCTCTGCCAGTGCTTGCTCCTGCTAAAAACAGCCTATCCTGCCTTGACAGAGTACAAAATAGACTTCGTGGCTTAGTGGGGGATGCCCTTTTCTCTTCTTTGCAACCTCTCTCCCAGAGAAGTTATGTTGCGAGCCTGTCTTTGTTTTATCGTTATTTCCATGGCAAGTGCTCGTCCGAGCTTCAATCTCTGGACCTCCTCGCTAATCTTTCACGAAAAACACCCGTCTAGCTGAAACCACAGTCAGTAATTTCCCCCACTCGTTATCTGTGCCTTAATTAAAACGTAGATACCATGAACAAAGATTATTTCTTAGAAGTGCACGTCTGTTGAACTCTGTTTCGTTTGCCTGTTTCCCACCTGACTACAACTTGGATGTCTTAAAGTCCAACATAAACAAATACCTGATGAATCGCCACCTTAAGTAAGACACCTTATCAAATCTTCAATACTAACGATTACTACGATATTATCCCATTGATTACTGTTCACGCAGTAATCTTTATCTCCGAGTCGCTTCCGGGCCTTGATAAGTGGTGCCCTTCATGTAAAAAAAAAACTCACACGGCCATCTTCTCCGGATAGCACTTTGCTTCCTTCCTCACGATGACGCTTACCAGCGCTTTCTTGCCCTCATATTTACACGTCCACCTTTTCCAGATACCCGTTTCTTCTCTTCCTTTTCTTGTGACGCAAGCTCGCACACACTTGCTAATTTGCAACGTGCTTTGGAGGCTGCTGTAGCTAATATTTTTGCTAGCAAGCTATCCTTCGGCTGCTGCTACTGATTTTCTTACGCTCGCCTATGCACACTTTGTTACAACATTTTTCAGTTTTTGGTGTGATTCGACCTAGGCTTGAACCTTGCTCTCCCGAATTATTAGCGAATACTCATTCCATTATGCGCAACGACCTACTACAAACGTTTATAGAGAGACCCAGTTTTATTTATTTTGCCTGTTTGCTGAAAACGAAAAGTCCAGCCGTGATATATCTGGTCACTCTATTAAGGCGGCCATGTTCTTTGCGAAAACATAATAATGAATTCGATACATCACTCAACAATTATATCAGTTACCATCTCGTGTTGGAATGAAAAAAAAAAACTAGTTGCGAGATACAAGCAAATGGTGTGAGGTCTAAACACGCCTTGGTTGCGACCTTTCCAAGATAAGGTCTGTGCGATTGAACCTGACGTCGTACACTCTGGACCAAGCGAGAAATGCGGAAATGTCGGGCTTTTATTGTATTTATTTATATATTTACTCATATCATGTTTAATGCTTTTATTTGCTTCCCCACCAAAGCAAATTAGGCACAAGGCCGTTTTTAATGTGGAATAAAAGCCAGCTCCCCTAAAAGTAGGCAAAAAGGGGGCACTCTGGTTACCAAAAATAATAATTGTCCCAATATAGAGAGGTTCCCCTCCATTGACTGGTACAAATTACCTTAAGTGCAGCATCTGCAGAACAGATAAATGTCGTAAAATGTGCGTTTGTCATAATGCATATTTATCGGTATTCTTTAAAACTGTGGCTTCAATTTTATAAATCACTACTAAAATGTCGCAAGAAATGTACGAGTTGCCTTCAATAAGTTTGTAGACTTTTTCTAGTGGTAGTGAATACTCCTGAAACTCTTATCCTTTCGAAGTGATATCATCCAGCTACAATGCGCTTGTAAAGTTTCAACAACTTCTGGAAAGTCCCATGAAAGTCCTCTTGTGTGAACCTATCGATGATCCTCGTCACGGCCTCTTTCCTCTCTTTAATTGTCACATAACGATAGCCTATAAGATTTTCTTTGGCCTTAGGGAATAATCAAAAGTCACAGGGAACAAGGTCTGTGCTATAGGGAGGGTGAGGAACTGCCTTGTTACCCAGACAAGGATGGGGCACCCTTGGGCAAATCTCTCACGTCTTCAGTTCCTCGCGAATAATTGTGTGTACAGTTATCACACTGATATCAAACTGTGCACTTATTGTTTCTTTAGACACACGGCGGTCCTTATCTATGAAATTCTTTATTTGGCCAATCAGCTTAGGTGCTCTGACTTTCTCATTCCTCCCACACCTCTCATTATCCCTGCCTTCCTTGAATCTCTTATGCTATTCAAAAACTGATGCTCGCTTCATTGCAAGCTGGTCCAAAAGCAGTTTGAAGCATTCTATACATTTTTGTGGCATTTTCCCAAGATTAAAACATATCGTTCTTCTAAAGTGTCTTCACTCCGAGATTGCGATTTTGAAATTCAGCAATCGTTACAATCAGGCTTTAGTAGGGTGTATTCCAATTCCTGTTTTAGCTTTTCATTTGAACTTGAACTCATAAAAATTGGTCTCATAAAATGTATAGCAATAATATACTGACTTTTCAAGAGTCTACGACAATTTTAAATGCCTATACAATAAAGTCTGGAAACTTATTTAAGACACCTCGTACTTCAAAGTCCAGCGTAAATAATATATATTAATTCATCTTTATAGACTGTTCAGAAGACCAACCACATAATTAACTCCCAAATGATAACTTAACACTCTAATCAGGGAACTAAATGAACTGAACACCAACAACAGATTAATAAATATATGCTATTTGTGCACCCATTTACATGTCTATGGTCTAAAGATCAAACTCCTAGTACTAAACATATGTACCTATCAAATATATAGTGTTAGAGAAAGAATTAACTACCCGAATGAAAATAAAAAAAGACAACCACCGAAAGTAAGTTTTTATATATAATAAGTTTTTGCATATATATATATATATATATATATATATATATATATATATATATATGTATAACTACTTCATTTACTCACATAAATTTAATGTACGAAAGTATAGATTTATGCGTAAACTTTAAGTATTTACTTCAAAAGTGCTCAATACGTAGGTAGAGCTAGTTAGTAAGCCTGACGAATCCTACAGTGGATAAAACGCATAATATTCAGTGTAGCTTAGTCGCCATATATATTTTATAAATTACTATATATATATATGCATAAAATAAAATAAAAAATACCAGCAATGTTTGACATTATTTTGTTTTGAAAAAAAGAGAAAAACCGAATAAATTTATGAAATGATCAACGTTTCGTCCCTATTGCAGTGGGCATCTTCAGGATATTAAAAGGGAAATGCAGAAGAAGAAAACGATCATCGACCATATGTAAAATGAAAGGAAACAGTGTTAGAATCCTACCCATACCGGGAAGGAAACTGTGTGTGTGTATGGGGAAGGTTGGGTTGTTCAATATATATATATATATATATATATATATATATATATATATATATATATATATATATATATATATATATATATATATATATATATACGTTAAATAAATATGTACATTTTGTTCTCTCTAATCTTATTCATTTTGTTTAAATTATGTAAGGATTACGGAAAAACGGTTAACCAGGATCTGTTTTTATATTTTGTTCTTTGATTATTATTATTATCCCTATACTAGGGGCTAAATGGTAGAATCCCTTTCTTTGCGTAATAGTATTAGTATTTAATATTAGTGCTGATTCTAAAATGTTTCTTTTAGCTCTATCTATCACGTATTTTATCATTTTCGCATGATCTAAATTAAATGAATGATCGCGTTCTGCACAATAGCAAAAGAGTGCATTTAGGGCGTTACCATTCCTTATATCTCTTCTGTGTTCGTAAAGTCTTAGTTTCAATTTACGTTTATATATGTTTATGTGTGTTTGTATATATATATATATATATATATATATATATATATATATATATATATATATATATATATATACTAGCATTTCAGCCCGGAGTTGCCCGGGTGTTTGGATGTGTATGTTGAGCAAAAAAAAAAGTGGTAGTAGGAAGGCAGGCTCGAACCCGTACCGCAAAGGATGAAAAGAACGGGGTAAAACCTGACGTTTATGCTGTTACGACCACCGTCAAACCGAAAGCGAAATTTAAAAAATTAAGGCTATACAATCTAAAGGAGAGGATAACTTTCAAAATTATCGGCGAAAAAAGTTATCCCCCCTGTAGAAAAGTGCCTAGTTGAAGGGGAAGATATTAATGTTTTTAGCCAATTTTTCGATATTTGTCGAATGAAAGGTCGAACTTTAAAGCGATACTGACCTTGGTAAAATCCATCGCCTCTATTGAAAGTTTAAGGCAGAGATGCAAACAGACGTACATACATACATTTATATATTGGTAACTAAAAATTTTCGACCCAAACTGATGAAAAAGCTTGCCCAATCTCTGAATACCCTTTATGTAAAATTTCAAATATTTAGACCAGAAAGAGTAATTTGGAAGAGATCGCAGAGATCAATTTTTTTTTTAACTTTGACCCCTATTATGACCCCTTCAAATTTATTGTTTTGGCCTCAAATCAAATTATTAAGTTAGATCCATGTCCAAGGAACCTATATCTAAAATTTCAAGTGCGTAGACCCAAAATTAGCGGAGGAGTTTGGTAGAGTTTCCAAAGGTCAAATCTTGAACTTTGACCCCTTAATCGCCAAAGTTCTGGCCAAAAACCGATCACATCGAATTTTCCAAATCTCAGTACCATGGATATCAAATTTTGAGTCTGCCGACTAAAAATTGACAGAGTTATTACGTGGAGAAATGTACACAGACACACACAGACACACACAGACATGTTCACTTTTATATATATAATAGATTTGTGTGTATGTATGTATATGTATATGTGTATATGCATAAATATGTATGCGTATAAGTGCATATATATGTATGTGTAGGTAATTTTATGTGCATGTATGTACGTACATGTGTACGTATATGTATTTGAATATGTATGTATATGTGTGTATGTATTTGTATATGTTTGTATATATGTGTATGCATATGTATGTATATGTGTGTGCATGTGTGTATGTATATGTTTGTATATGTTTGTATGTATGTGTTATATGTATTGTGTATGTATGTATGTATTTATATATGTATGTATGTATAGATGGATGGACCGATGTATGGATGTGTGCATGTGTGTATGTTTATGGGTATGTATGTGTATGTATGTGTGTATATGTATATATATATATATATGTATGTATGCCAAGGACCGTCTTCAATGTCATGTCTGCTTGAACGTGTGAATTCGCTGGCAGGACTAAAAGAAAAAAGGTTATCTTTGAGATCATGGACTTTCAGTGACTGAGGGAGTGACACTCGTCTGACAAGACGTTGCAATCATATATATATATATATATATATATATATATATATATATATGCAGGTACGATAAAATTGTCGCCCTAGAAAAGACGACATGATTCCATTTCCTTTTGATAAAAACCGGTTTTCTTTTTTTGTTGTAGACCATCTAGCATTTGGTCAGTTGTGTACAAATCCCAAGAGCGTATGAAGACTCTAATCATGTCTTAAAGCGACAATGTTCAACGAGCGAGATCAGAGATGCGTCGCTGTACAAATTATGCTCCCTACAGATCCAAGTTTTGACAACAGGGCCATTGTCAGCACCTTAAAAATGCATCGCTGGATTGCCATGAATGACAGGGACGTGTCCAGGTTGATTAAAACAAAGTTTCCAGCCACGGTTATGGTCTTTGATGCTTCAAGTGAGGGCCATATCATGCCACCTCATAACTTTAAAGTCAGCTTGAAAGTCAATACATAAATGTGCTAAAGAGTGTGGTGATTCCCTGGTGCATCTAGGTGGCCACCGACAGACATTAGGTGTGGCAGCAAGAATCAGCATCCTCCCACAAGTGATCCAGACTCCCCTCCTCTTCCGCCCTGAACCCGCTGAACTACTTTATTTGGTCATATGTCGAGAACATCACCAGCATGACCTCCCACCAAAGCCAGCCTGGTCACCGCCATCCGTCGAATATCACTGAGCTCTCGCGAGCGCATTTTGAAAAACATGTTCCCAGTTCCATACCCGTATCTATGCGGTGATTGAAGCGGAAGGTGGCTACATTGCAGATTTCAGCTCCACTACATAATCAAGTTACCTGAATTAAATTTTTCAATAAAAGTTTTAAAATAAAGCTGTAATGCAGGTTTCTTAAGAAATACTTTCTGGGGAATAGCCTGGTCTACAATAAGATCAACAATGCACGTTTGAACGTCAAACACGCCTAACAAAGGGAAGACGTCCCGAAATTTAGCATCACATACATGCCACCTGACCACTTGACACCCTGACGTATATTATATATAAAATATTATACAATACATATAAATACACACACACACATTCTCTCTCTCTCTCTCACACACACACACACACACACACACACACACACTCACACACACACAAACATAAACCGCGAAACTATTTCTACTCTATGTCTTAAGTTGTTTCTTTTTAATCTATTCATTGTTCTGCCTTCTATGAAACTAAATTTCTTTTATATACACATCAAATAATGCTTCAAGCAAACTACTTTAGCCTATTATATTCATAAATGTGTGTGTGTGTTTGGATTTTTAAACGTACAAACAATTTCCATTCATATAATAAATGTAAAGGTGTCGCTTCTGAACTAAGCAACCGAAGGCGATGAATTTTGGAACACAGCTACAAGGTGTAGTGGGCCAAAATATGTGCTATATCAAGTTTAATTTAGTCTGCTTTTTAATCTTAATAAGTAGTGGCTGATTATTATTAATAATAATAATAATAAGAAGAAGAATAAGAAGAAGAAGAAGAAGAAGAAGAAGAAAAAAGACTTATTAAATTTAATATTTATTTAATTATGTTGTATCTTTTTCACCATTATCTAAAAAATACCGCTATCGAAAACGGCACGTTGATATCGTGCATCATTGCCAATGTACACTTCAGCCGGGTAACTCCCGCGCTAATATGTTGGTACTGATTTCTCTCTTACAGTGAGAAATGTGACAAAAGGGTCCGAAAGTGGGATTGTGACAAATCAGTGCGCCGCAAAAGATGCTTGTGCAGCCTTTGTCGGAACTCAAAACCAGGAATGGGCGGACCTCTTAGAACTGCACAGGACGAGCTTTACACCGCAATCAACAGGGGGGAAAAATTCTCACAAAGTATGGGGAGGTATCTGTTGATTTGTTGGACGGATAGAAAGTTTTCTAAAGCGTCACCGTCAAACTGACTTATTAGTATAGATATGTTCACGGTCCACCGTAAGTGGTGCCCTCCTCCCCTATAGTGATGCTTAATCTGGGAGAAGAAAAATAAATAAATAAAAGGGGTTTGATTGAGTGACAAATCGCTGTGTCTGTTATAGTTATTGCCCCGGTGACAAAACGAACGACTGTTAAGTTTAACAAGTTATTAGAGCGGTATATATATATATATATATATATATATATATATATATATATATATATATATATATATATATATATATATATATTAGGCGTGAGAGCGAGAACAACCTAAACATTTTCTTTTCATACCCCGTTCTCCCTAGGGCCCGATCATTTTGTACTCTTATCTTTGAGTCAAGATGAAGGCATTCTTTTGATGTCTCGGACTCGTTGCTAGTCCAACCATTATCTTTACAACGAAAAACTTATGGACACTGCTGTCATCTTCTAGAACCCTGGAGAATTGAAGGCCACCAGGAACAAACTTGGAGGAGTGGTGGGGGTCAAGGTAGTGATATCATTTTGGTATATGTTTTTTTTAACTTTTTTTTTAATATATGGAACCGGTATGAAGCCAAAGTGTCTGAACGAAGTTTTTGAGTGTTTTGTGCGCCCCTTGGTGGCGAGATAGTGGGAAACCTGGAAGAAGTCTAACATATATTAGTATACAAAAACAAATATACACACAGACAAACACACGCACAAATATACACGCACAAGCACGTACAGGCGCAGAGACATACACGCACAATCACGCACACAAACACGCACACACAAATATACACATACAAACTGAGACTCAAACACACAAATATAAACACAAACACACACATACGTGCAAACATACACACACATACATACAAACAAACGCACACAAATACAAACACACACAATATACAGACACGCACACACACAAACGCACAAAGACACATACTAAATAGAGACACAAAATGCAGAAACAAACATACAATTGCAAACACGTACACATATAGACAGAAAACCACACACTGTGAAACAAACAGGTAAATACACATAAATACAAGCAAACTAACGCATAAACAAAATATAGAGAAAGATACACAAAATCACAAATATAACGTAAGTCCACATCTTAAACTTTCTTAGACATGGTCTTAATTAGTAGGCTCTAACATCCAAATGGCAAAATGCCTTGTTTACGGTTAAGGCGAATAATAT
>NC_136512.1:17993202-18003202 GCF_053919585.1 Euprymna scolopes
GATCTTTTAAAGATTCTAGCCGCTCAACTGCAACTGTTTGTACATTTCTTGCACTTGGTTCACCGGGTATATTTGCCAGGTAATTTTTGAAATTCTTTTTCATGAGTCTAGTTGTATCTATAATTATTTGAATGGTGGAAATCTTCCTAAAATTCCGGTTTCTTTTTTTTCATGTTGTACATAAGACGTTGGTATTTTTTTATCGTTTCCATCTCAGCTCTGTTTAACCCAGCATCATTGAGGGGATACTAACTTCTACGAAGGTTGCTTCTTTCTCCTTCTCGTCTCATACCACTATGTCAAGTTTAATAGTTCCGTATTTCTATGCAGATAGCTGTAGGAATTGCATAGACATAGTGAATGGTGTATGACTTATTTCCAACTGTTATTTCTGGTAAACATGTTCCCAGTACTTGCTGCTACATTTGATATTCAACTTTTTAGAAATGGTTCGGTGGAGATATTGGCACACTAATTTGTGACGCATTTGTCTGTGTGTATGTGTCCATCTAAAAATGAGAAACTACATAGTACAAACCCACAAAGTTGTTATATGTTTTAGCATTGCTTACGGTAAAAAATTATTTAAGTATAATATAAATACTGTTTCTTTATGATATATATACTGTTTCTTTATGATCTCTCTCTCCCTCTCTCTCTCTCTCTCTCTCTCTCGCTCTCTCTCTCTCTCTCTCTCTCTCTCTCTCTCTCTATATATATATATATATATATATGTATATATATATATATATAGGTCGTTTTATTCATGACGGTGTTATATATATATATATATATATATATATATATATATATATATATATATATATATATAACACATAACACACACCGTCATGAATAAAAGGACCTACCATGATCCAATAAGCATTATTTTTGATAGTTTAACTTATTTGAAGATCGTTCAAAGCCGATGAATTCCGTGTAGAATATATATATATATATATATATATATATATATATATATATATATATATATATATATAGTAATTTATAAAATATATATGGCGATTAAGCTACACTGAATATTCTGCGTTTCATCCACTGTAGGATTCGTCAGGCTTATGCGCGAATTTTATGGTTGCTTCTTGTTTTTATATATGTTGAGGATTTCTAGTTAGCCAATCAGCTTTCTAGTATCCACCGCTTGATATAGCTTACACGATAACAAACAAGGCAGGAAAACTAAATGTTTTGGTTTCGATTCTAACTGAAAGCACGAAAGTCATTTTATTTTTTCACTTTTAAAATCCTTATTATATATTAGGTACAATATGATAATCAATACAGAATTGGCTCTATAATAATGAATACAGGAATCTGTATGAATTAAAATATCATATTTAAGCCTATTTTATGATCGAGCCATACCGGTAAGGGTGGGGGAGCTGCGTTCCAAAAGTAATGCCTCCTATTTTTTATTCTGCCCGAGTGGATTAGAGAGGATTGCATATTGCATTCTTATGTTGGCTGAACTTATGCATTCATTACCTCAAATTTTCATCTCTCAGCTGCAGATATTGATGGTATATGACTCTAAGAAAGCAACTCTTGTCATAGGCGTGCGTCAAAAGCAGAGATGTGTCACTAGATTCCTGACAAAAGTGCATTGAGATGCTGGTGACTATGTTATAAAGCATGAAATGTTGCTCGTTTTAATGGTATCACTCCCATCTTCATCAATTTCGGATGCAAAATTCTTATAAATATATTATATATCAGCAAAAATGATGTAAATAGGTTAATATATATATAGACAGAGAGAGAGGGGGAGGCAGAGAGAGAGAGAAAGAGAGAAAGGGAGAGAGAGAATAAAAATCTTTGTATTCAAAAGTTATTCAAATTTTCAAAAAACTTTAAAATAATGTAAGGAAGGTATACACAATTTTAATTATTCGACAAGGAATACAAATAAAACCAGAAAACCTTATTCCATGGAGTTTCGAAGAATGCACTTATGCCCTTCTTCTCATCAGAGGGAAGAGATTTGCAAAGTAAAACAATAACTTTTGCAGATTAATGCATCACAAGAAATACACAGTATGAAATTCATCAAAAAAGCCATTTAACAGTTTTTAGACAATTTACAGTGATTCAAATAAATTAGAAAAGCAAGAAACGATAGATAGAGATGAAGAAGAGGGATATGATAAAGATCTAATGGGAAAGACGGTAAATTAAAAAAAACTGAAATAATGCGTATATATATATATGTATATATATGTGTGTGTGTGTGTGTGTGTGTGTGTGTGTGTGTGTGTGTGTGCGTGTGTGTGTGCGTGTGTGTGTGTGCAAACAAATCGAGCTTAGATATTTCGGACGATGGCAAAACATCGTTAATTCACGACTCGCACAGCAGGCGCCGATTAGCTAAATGGTTAGAAGCCTTGACTGTCATACAGAGGCCCGGATTTCGATCTTGGCTTGAGGTAGTTGCCTGTCTAGCCGCGCTGATGAAACAGTAATGTATGTGGATGACTATAATGCACCTTATCTTGAGTTGAACAAATTGAAAAGTGATAAACGAATTACGATTAGCATTAGCGTATAAAGCGATGCTCTTTGTGTAAACAAATCCAGCTTAGGTATTTCGGACTATGTCAAAACATCGTTAATTCACGAACCGCACAGTAGCCGCCGATTGGCTTAATGGTTAGAAGCTTTGACTGTTGTACAGACGGTCGGGTTTCGATCCTAGCTTGAGGTAGTTGCCTATCTAGCCGCACTGATGAATTGTGAAACAGCGAAACAGTACTGTATGTGGATGACTATATATATATATATATATATATATATATATATATATATATATATATATATATATATAGTTACTTAATTTACTCACATACAATTAATATACGAAAGTATAGATTTATGCGTAAACTTTAAGTATTTACTTCAAAAGTGCTGAATACGTAGGTAGAGCTAGTTAGTAATTTATAAAATATATATGGCGATTAATCCTAGAGTGGATGAAACGCGGAATATTCAGTGTAGCTTAATCGCCATATAAATTTTATAAATTACTATATATATATATATATATATATATATATAATCTTTTTTGAAATGTAATTATCAACTGACACGTGTTTCGTCGTCTACGACTAATCAGAGTGGCTGTATATATAATAACATCAATGTTTTCCCCCGAGATAATTTGTCTTTTATGTGAGTTGTTTCTTTTTGCGTTTTTTACTTAACGTCTTATATCAAATAATAAGTTTTATGTTTAGTAATCCTTTAAAAATCATGATTATTGACGAAAATTACTGGTCGGAAAATATTTTCTGGTTGCTTGTATTAAAGACATCGGCCTAGAAAGAAAGAGAAGCCGAAGAGAAATTCTTAGATGAAGAGTTTTTCTGTTTTAGACCCTGGAGATAACGGAAGAAAATTTGGTCAGAATATCTAAATGAGATTTTCTGAAACGCACACACACACACACACACACACACACACACACACACACACACATATATATATATGTATGTATAGTTATGTGTATTATGATAGTACACAACCTTGCGGAAAGATTTCTAAGGGCAAGTGTGGTTTAAATGGGCCCCCAGGGATAAATTGTTGTTACTCGTAATTTTTGTGTGCGTCGGGGGTTAAGTTTAGGACAGAGATACATAAAAAGAAGACATTTTGACCTCGATATATATATATATATATATATATATATATATATATATATATATATATATATATATATATATATATATATATTCTCCACGGAATTCGTCGGCTTTGAACGATCTTCAAATAAGTTAAACTATCAAAAATAATGCTTATTGGATCATGGTAGGTCGTTTTATTCATGACGGTGTGTGTTATGTGTGTTATTTGGTGGAATAGCCACCTTTCCGGACTATGGAATCGGATTAATGTCGTCTGTAGAAGCGCTTATCCACCTCGGTTTAAATTTAGGATCAAGGTGTAATATCTGTTCTGTCTTAGATCGGTGAACAAGATATTCTTTCTACACAGAGGCAATGCTTTCTTTTTGCAATGTGTTCCTTTTGGGGAAGTTGTACTTTTCCTTACGATAAAAAAAAACAACTTTTAACTCTGCAATCTTGGGGAGGCAATTAAATAGAGAAATTGAGTTTTGCATATAAATAAATAACATTTGTGAATGAACGACAAAAGAAAGATCAGCACGCAAACACCCTGCTTTTGATGATTTATTTTCTTTATTGTTGGGCGAAAATGCACTCGTGCAAAAGTGCGCTTTTACCGTCAAAATGTTATACAAGTATTCATATTTTTTATGTCGCGTCTAAGTTGAAAGCTTACGCTTTTGTCACGTAGTCATATTAAATATGCTTTTTGTTGATCTTTTTTTACATAGGCCTCACCACTTATCAAGGCCCAGAGACCACTCGAGGATAACTGTTAAGAGTGTACAGTAGTCAATTGGACAATATAGCAATCGTTATTAATGAAAATTCGGTAAATTCGTTAACTTAAGTAGAACGGTTCATCAAAAACTTGTTTATGTTGGACTTGAAGACAACCATATTGTAATCAGCTGGAAAGCAGGAAAACGGAAGACAATTTCACAGGCGTGCAGTTCTAAGAAAGAAGCTTTGTTCATGGAATCTACGTTTAGGTTTAGGCACAGATAAAGGGTGGGGGAATTATTGATAGTGTTTTCAGTTAGACGAGGGTTTTTGTGAAAGTTTGGCGAGGGGGAACCATAGATTGAAGCTCAGTCGAGCACTTGCCATGAAAATAAAGATAAACTTGCAACATTTCTTCTGTGAGATAGTGGTTACAGAGAAGAGAAAAGGATATCTCATACTAGGCTACGAAGTCTATTTTGAACTCTGTTAAGGCAGGACAAGTCCTTTTTAGCAGCTCCTGCCCATATGTGGCAACAGTACTCCATACTTGGACGTACCTGGCTCTTATATAGTTAGAGAATTGCATCAGCAGTGAGATATCTACCAGATCGATAGAAGGATGCCGCCATTTTTCCAGCGGCCTTGGCAACAGATTTGATGTACGTGTTCCATTTCAAATCAGGAGTAAAGGTCAAGCCCCAAAACTGGAAAACTTGGGGCCTCCCCAAGACGAGAGCCATTCATTTCAATTGATACCAGATGGGGATCAGAGCGTTGATGATGTAAACATAAAAGCTTGGTTTTAGATGCATTAAAATTAACCAGCCACTCCTTTCCCCATTGTACCACGTGTTCAAGATCAGAGGAGAGGGAATCGGAGAGAACTTGGTCATTTACAGTCTTAGATGTGCTACCGTAGATGGTAATGTCATCAGCATAAATGTCTACGAATGATGTAAGTCTTATGTAAGGCTGGTTGAAATAATGTGATTAAATAATTTTCGTCTGGAATTTTTTGTTTAATAACATTATCGTTGGTCTATCGGGGCTAACTAGACAATTTCTAATGTAACCCACAGTTTTAATGGATGTGTCTTGATCCGCTTTTGTTTTCCTTTGTTAATAATGTGTTGATAATAAAAAAAATTGCATTTCCTTGAATTTTCAGTCAAACTAACTTGGTTAAATTGACAGTTCTCTCATGTTATGCAACCGCGCACGTATGTAAAAAGACTTTGTTTTGTTGATATATATATATATATATATATATATATATATATATATATATATATATATATATATACGGGAGGTTGAAACATTCATTGATACCCATCGTTGTTCTGATCCAGACTACTTCATTCTTCCTTTTATATAAACTGAGCAGACTCTTATTGCTTAGTTCGTACATGTTTATTCAAAGAACAAGAATAGAGAACTTCACACACACACACACACACACACATATATATATATATATATATATACATACAGACACACACACAGATATATATATATACATACAGACACACACACACTGATATATATATATATATTTATATATACATACAGACACACATATATATATACACATATATATATATACTGTTGTATAGAGCGTGTGTCAAAGAACAAGAATAGAGACATATATATATATATATATATATATATATATAAACACACACACATATATATATATATATATATATATATATATATAGAGAGAGAGAGAGAGAGAGAGAGAGAGAGAGAGAGAGAGAGAGATTTTGATACTCATTTATTCCCGGGCGAAATCTTTTTTATTGCTCACTGGCAAAACCGCACATATGAAATCGATTACATTAAACCTACTGGTGCCGACCTCCAGGTTTGTCATCAGAGCTGAAAACCATGTCGATTGAAGTTTAGGGCCTGATCAGCAGGCTTCCTCGGGGGATGGCCCGACCGAATGCTGTTAGCATTTGGCACATACGTGGAGTGAAAACATCTACTCGTGCGTACCTTTTTATTATAGATAAACGCTGTTGATTTCATTGACTATCTCGGGCCATTTGATATGATTAGTCGGAAGCGATCCTGTTGAATATGGAGAGTAAAACTCGGTAAATAAACCTTTTTGGCATCACTTGGTTTCTTGATACAGTTGCTTCACCGGAATTAAAAATCGTTAATTTATCATACCATCTACTTATTTAGTGAGTAATGGAATATACAAATAAAATATTAAAACATAAAATATTAAAATTTATGTGTGATGTTAATGCAGGCAAATTATTTAGGCAGAAATTATATATATATATACATAATCATATATATATAAATATATATATGACACACACACACATACATACATACATATATATATATATATATATATATATATATATATATATGAGAAGGAACGTGTAAATTATAAATTATCGTTTAACACATTATTTGATCGCAAAATATATATTTACACACATGTGTAAATTGTAACTTCTTCATTTAAAATTATACGAGAAAAAATATATATACATAGGCAGATTGTAAATTATTGCTTGGGAGTTTTTATTATTGTTTATATATATATATATATATATATATATATATATATATATATATATATATATATAATATACATATATATAGTTATTATATATATGTAGCTATGTAATATACATATATATAGTTATTATATGTATATATATATATGTGTGTGTGTATGTGTGCGCGTGTGTGTGTTTCGAGTGGCAAGTTTGATATATGTGTTAAAAAACAAAATGAGGGAAAAAACATTTACAGGTAGTGTTTCGTTGTGTTATTCACTGGTCCAGATTTAATATATATATATATATATATATATATATATATATATATATATATATATATATATATATTATCAATCAATAAGAAAAATAATTAAATCCTCATGTATTTTAAGCTTTTAGGATTTGTAAAAATTTTCGTTTACAAGCCTGTAATTCTCTCTTTATTTTTTTTTCTTATGATAAGACCCTGTAAGAACTGAAAGAGTTCAACTGATATTTGCAGAATGAGTCGGAGTATTTGTTTATTTTGTGTTTTTTTCTTTTTTTTATCAAGCATCATTTTTTTTATTTTCTTGTGAGCCTCTGCGCCCCCTCAGTAATCACTATGATATGGCCAGAACGAAAAGAGAAGACGTAAGAGAAGAATAACACGGAAACAACGTTGGGGTCGACAGTTGCCAAGAGGGAATCGCACGGGCATTACAGACCTACATGTCTATCAGAATGCGTTTGTTCCCGCCATATCTGTCAATACCCTATTAAATTAGATAAAATAAAATAAAAATCTGACACGCTACGACAACGGTGGGCTCCCACCCCCCTTCATCTCAAGTGGACTCTCACAGTTTCCTTTGGAGAGTTTCGAAGCTCACAGAACCGTTCCTTGTGCCCATGGGTCAGCTGGGGTTATCTTTATTGAATCGGGGAAAAATCTCGTTTGGAACGAATGGCTTTTCAATTGATAATGTCGACTGAAGCGGGTTTGAACAGGAAAATAAGACATGATGAAAATATTGACAAAAGTAATGGTTTTTTTTTTGTTTTCAGATCCCCCCCCGCCAAAAATTAAATTTTAATTTGAAACCGACGGTATCAATGTTGTTCTGATCTTCTGTAATACACACACACATACACACACACACACACACACACATATATATATATAGATGCAACTTTATGAATGAGTTCGTTCCTTATAGACTCCGAAACGGTTGAATAGATTTTTTAATTTACACAACTTTAGTATAAGTCTGGGAGTGATCTTAACTAACCTTTGTCTCTGAATACCCCCGACAATTACCGATAATCAGTAATCGAAACGTTATTTTTATTTATCTATCATCGGAAAAGACATTTTTCCATGTCATCGCTTAGCAACAATGATAGAACAACGGGCCGTGAAAATTCTACTGCGGGTAAGTTGATAGCGTGTTTTTTGTTTGTTTGTTTTTGTTTATTTGTTTGTTTTTTGTTTTTTTTTGCATGACGTGATCTGTGGATTCAAACTCTGAACGTAATTTTTTTAAATTTAATTTTTAGTTAGCTGCAAAGAGTTTTAAAAGACTTGAAAATTTACGTGTTTCTGTTTTTTTTTATTGTACGTGTTTACGAAAATTAACATTTTTATTTATACCTCGCACCTAAATTTCTTTATGTTTTTTTTTTCGTTGACTGGAAAGAAGTTTATATAAAATAATGTTATAAAAGAAACAGTAGGTTCTGTAGAGTGCAATGTACAATAACATACATTTTGGACTAAGTTACTGTATGGAGGCATGTGAAGCTTCCTCCCGGGCGATTTCACGGATTTCGATGACAATAAAAATATAAGAGTGTGAAATATTCTTTGATTATTATTCAATTCCAATTTAATATTCATATATTTATTATGAACAATGAAAAATCAAGTTACATTTTTGTCAGGAATCTATTTATTTTTTCAATTGGAAATTAGGTTCAGTTTTTCCGATTTCTATGCCCAAAAAGTTATAATTTTTTTCGATTCAAGATTCCAAAATAATATATATATATATATATATATATATATATATGACTACCTCATTTACTCACAGAAATTATTATACGAAAGTATAAATTCATGCGTAAACTTCAACAGTGCTCAATACGTAGGTAGAGCTAGTAAATAAGTTATAAAATATATATGGCGATTAAGCTACACTGAATATTCCGCGTTTCATCCACTCTAGGACTCTTCAGGCTTATATATATATATATATATATATATATATATATATATATATATATATATATATATATATATATATATATATATATATACACCGTATATTTCGGCGTATAAGATAGGACGCGTACCACGAAGGAGGAAAAGAACGTGAAAAAAAAACGTGACGTCTTTGCCGTTGAGTCAATCGCCAAATCGGAGTGGCGAAGGTTTAAATTAAGGCTAGTCAATGGAAATGAAGGGATAACTTTCGAAATTATCAATGAAAAAAAAAACGACCCCTCCCTATAGAAGTTCCCAGTTGCGGGTGAAAAAATTAATGCTTTGAGCCACTTTTCGATATTTGTCGCCCGAAGTGTCAAGTTTCAAAACGATACCGATCTCGTAAAAATCCGTCGCTTCTGTCGAAAATTTTAGGCTTACATGATGATGATGATTGCAACGTTTTGTCAGACGATGGCCACTCCCTCAGTCACAGAAAGTCAATGTGCCCGAGGATGACTTTTTAGTCCTGGCAGTGAATTCACACTCTCAAGCAGACATAGCACTGAATATTGGCATGAAGTCATTGGCATACATACATGTATACACATACACGCATACATACATATACACACATACATACACATATACACATACATATCTATAAACATACACACATATATACATATATACATACACAATACATACATACATACACATACATACACATATGCACATACATACATATACATACACACATGCATACATACACATATACTACACATATATACACATACACATTGCAAATACATGCACAGATATGCATACATATACGCATACATATACGTACACATATATACATATATACATACACACATGCACATACACATACCTACATATACATACACATACATATACGT
>NC_136512.1:18008202-18068202 GCF_053919585.1 Euprymna scolopes
AAAAAAGTAAAATATATTTTTAAAAGAATTTTTCAACCAAATAATTTTTTTCGACTAAATAAGATGTGCAGAAATATTATAATATAAATACATGAATTTTAAATAATTCCAACTTTTTATATCAGTTTATACATTTGCGTAGCGAAATTAAAAATAATATATATGGTGGTTAAAAATAATGTGTGGAGACCTGGAGGGGACTATATAAACAATATTTTGCTATGTATTTTCAACATTTGATTTTACGATAAAGTGAGGGTATAATTCAATTCTTTTTCATAAGCGATGTATATATATATATATATATATATATATATATATATGTGTGTGTGTGTGTGTGTGTGTGTGTGTGTGTGTGTTGCCCACAATGAGACTGGCCAGTACCAAATGGGTGACCATTTGGAGAATGCTAGGCATCATAGTAGTTGAAAACAACTTCTGTATCTAGTATCATGGTTGGGCCATCATAGGTAAATAAACAAGAAATTGCTCAAGGAAATTATCGAACTTTTAGCAAAATGCGCAGTTATTTATCGATTTTTTTTTCTTTTTTAGTATTGGCTTTTCAAAGCCTCTCCTATTTAATGGTATATGAGCAATATTAGCTCACCAAAAGAAAATTATGAATTTAATTTTCAAATATTTAAAAGTAATTTTTCGCAAATATATATATAAAGTTTTTTTTCGCAAATATATATATAAAGTCTAAAGAAGCTTAGAATAAAAAAAATGCAAAAATATAAATAAAGAATGCAATTTAAATTCCCAGAAGGAAAAAAAAAATTAACTTTAAACTATCGCAGACTTAGCACCTACATAATCTGACTCCTAAAATGTTTATAATGACAAAAGAGAATTTATTTATATAAGGATGAAGAATCCTTCAATCAGTCTCCTACCAGTAAGTATTTAACTCTACTACTAGTCAAATACTTACTGTTAGGAGACTGACTGAAGGAGTCAAAGCAAAAAACATTGAGGTAGTCATGATCTTTGTAGATTTTTCCAAAGCATTCGACTCTGTACATAGAGGAAAAATGGCCAGCATCTTAAAAGCATATGGCATTCCAAATGAAGTCATTAATGCTATCATGATGCTATATTAGCACACTCGAGCAATGGTCAGGACCCCAAATGGGGACACTGAATTTTTCGACATCCGCACTGGGGTTCTACAAGGAGATACTCTTGTCCCTTTTCTTTTCATTGTCTGTCTTGACTTTGTAACAGACGTCATCAATCGGCACACATAGTTGATGCAGATTACGCAGACGATATTGCTTTGTTCGCGAACAACACTGCTGATGCGCAAACACTGTTACGTAAGCTAGAAAAGTCTGCAAATGACATTGGTCTCCACATAAATGCGGATAAGACAAAGTTTATGGCTTTCAATGTGAAGGGACAGATCAGGGCTTTGATTGGATCAACACTGGAAGAAGTGGCTGAGTTTACGTATCTGGGCAGCAACATAGTTTCCACAGAGAGAGATATCGGAATTCGCATCTCAAAAGCATGGACCGCATTGGATGGGCTACATTCAATATGGACTTCGAGACTGGCTGACAAACTGAAAAGGCAGTTCTTCAGGGCAGTGGTTGAGTCTGTCCTTGTTTACGGTGCTACAACCTGGACACTCACCAAAAGATTGGAAAGAAAACTAGACGGCACATACACCCGTATGTTACGAATAATATTAAATATATCTTGGCAAAATCATCCCACGAAGCAGCAACTTTATGGCAATCTACCTGCCATATCTAATACGATCAGAGAAAGACGCCTACGATTTGCCGGTCATTGTCTGAGGAGCAAGCATGAATTGGTGAGTGATGTATTGCTATGGACACCACGACACAGACGCGCAAGCAAAGGACGACCTAGATCCACGTACATCCAACAAATAGCACACGACGCCAACTGTGAACCTGAAGATCTGAGGCAACTGATGGAAGACAGGAAATTCTGGAGAGGAAGAGTCACATTGGTCCGGGCAAGGAGCCCGTCATGATGATGATGATGATGATGATGATGATGATGAAAGAAAACAAAGCCTTTACTAAGATTGTTAAATAGAAATAGACTTAGCACTTGTATAAGCCGATATATATATATATATATATATATATATATAATTTTTTTTATTATTGCTAATATGAAAGATAATAATTATTATAACAAAACACAAAAGACGAGAACTAAAGCACATTACAAAATTCAAATTTTCAATCTTTAAATCTGATACAGTTTTTTTATCTGCAAGATTTACCCTCCTCACAATACAATATATTTCGTTCAGTTTCGGCTGATTATTATTTTAAGCATATTTGTACCCTCTAATAAAGAAGGGGGTTTTGTAGGCAATATATATATATATATATATATATATATATATATATATATATAGAGAGAGAGAGAGAGAGAGAGAGAGAGTTATATATATAGATAGATATAGATATATAGATATATAGATATATAGATATAGATTATAAAAAAAGTACACCATTATCACTTAATAAACAATGACAATTTCGTATTGATTGGATAATTATTTGATTTTTTGGTAGATTTTTAAAGAATGGTTTCGTCAAAAAATATTTACTCCTTCCGTTTTGGTCGTACCTATCTTATATAAACTATTAAAGAGATTAGAAATGAGAATATTACTCGTATTATTTCGTAGCAATAGATATTCAATGAAAATCCTCATGAACTGTACGTTTTGAAACTTCCAACACTTGAGCAAGTGCTTTACTTGTGAAACTGAGGTGTATTTCGCCTTCAAAACATCAACATCAAAATTTAAGCGTAATCCCCTGCAAGTGTCATCTTCAAGAGCGATGTTTACCTTTTTTTAAGTTTTTCAAAGAATTAATTCTTCCATAGCATTGTCACCATGCACTTCACAAATTATTTTGAAAGTTTACGCAGCGGTTTCTTCGTTATTGGAAAAATAGCTAACCAAACTATTTAACAGAAGCTGTACAGATGAGAAATTTATTCGAATGTCTTTCGACGGTACGATATATATATATATATATATATATATATATATATATATATATATATAAAGCTGAATGTGTGTGTGTGTGTGTGTGTGTGTCTGGTCACGAATAGGCTCCTATATGGTTGACTATTTTAAAAAACTGATTACATATAATGATAGAATATGTATCGAGACACAGGAATGTTTGATCTGGCAGAACGGTGGTTCATTAAAATTATGGGGTCTGCGTTTGCGCCTGGTCCACAAAGTATGGAAATTAAACAAAAATTAAGAAAAAAACGTTTACAAGTGTTTTTGATATAGATGTACATAAGAATACTTTGATAAGTATGTTTTAACTTAAATAGGGATGGTATAATAAAATTGTGGGGTCTGCGTTCGCGCTTGGCCTCCATAAAATGGAAATACGCATAAACTTTAATAAAGACTTTTCATATCTATCTGCGTAAGTATACTTTGATCATTATGTTTTAGTTTGAAGAAATATGGTATAATAAAATTATGGGGTGTTCGTTCGCACTTGACCTCCATAGAATGGAAATATGTCACAAAATTTAACAAGGTTTTTTAATATAGATCCACAGAATATTGTGATAAGTGTTTCAGCGTGAATAGGTATGGTATAATAAATTATGGTGTTTATATATTGTATTTTTACTTTCATCATATTTTGCTTTGATTTTGATACCCCAAAATTCAACCCAAATTTATAACCCTTCCTTTTAATAACCTATCATATTTTCATAAATCAGAGTCCATTTTCTGTAGACTGTTTTTGAACCCAATCAACGACGGGTACTTTTGCTAGTATATAACAGTCATCCACATACAGTACTTTTCCGCTGTTTCACAGCTCATCAGTGTGGCTAGACAGGCAACTACCTCAAGCCAGGATTAAAACCCGACTGCCTGTACGACAGTCAAGGCTCCTAACCATTACGCTGATCGGCGGCTGCTGTGCGAGTCGTGAATTAACGATGTTTTGACATCGTCGAAATACCTAAGGTCGATTTGTTTACACAAAGAGCATCGCTTAATATGCTAATGGTAATTCGTGTATCACTTCTCAATATGCTCAACTCAAGATAAAGTGCATTTTAGTCATCCACATACAGTACTGTTTCGCTGTTTCACAGCTCATCAGTGCGGCTAGACAGACAACTACCTCAAGCAAGGATTGAAACTCGACCGCCTGCGCGCGTCGTGAATATATATATATATATATATATATATATATATATATATATATATATATATATATATATATATATATATGCTACTTTGTATGTGTGTGAGTTCGTAGTGACTCCGAACCGACTGAACAGATTTCCGTTAAAATTTACAGAACTTAAGTGTATACGTCTGGAAGGAATCTTAGTTAAATGTTGTCTCAGAATATCCCCAATATAATTATCGATAATCGAAACCGTTATTTTAATTTATCTATCATCAGTGAAGCCATTTATTTTGTGTCGTCGCTTAGCAAAAATGATAGAACAATGGGCCGTGGAAATTCTACTGTAGGTAAGATGATAGCATGTTTTGCTTTGTTTTGTTTTTTTGTTTTTGTTTTTTTACATGCCGTGGTCTGTAGATTCAAACTCCGCACATAAATTTCTTAATTTTTTTCATTAACTGCAAAGAATTTTGAATTTTATAAGACTTGAAAATTTACGTGTTTATTTATTAATTTTTGTTTGTTTGTTTGTTTTTGTTTTGTTTTTTGTTTTGTTTTTTTCGCATTTTCGTGGTCTGTAGGTTTGAACCACGCACTTAAATATCTTAATGTTTTCTTTTTTTTTTTTTTTCTAGAAAGAAGTTTATATAAAATAATTTTATAAAAGAAACACTAAGTTCTCTAGAGTGCAATGTAAAATAACATATATTTTGGACTAAGTTACTGCATGATGGCATGTGAAGCTTTCCCCAGGCGATTTTATGGATTCCTCTTGTGAACATTGATCTTCAAAATTTTCCACAAATTTTCAATTGGGTTGAGGTTTGGAGACTGACTGGGCCAAATAAGAACGTCAATTCCTTTATTTCTAAGCCATTTTTTGCTTAGTTTGGCAGTATGCTTGGGATCATTGTCCTGCTGAAACATGAAATTGCTATTATGTCCCAACAAATCAGCAGATTTCTGAAGATTTCTCTCCAAAACCTCCCTGTACATACGTCCATTCATTCTACCATTGATGATTTCTTTAGATGAAAAACACCCCCATACTATAATCGAACCACCGCCAAACTTTACCGTAGTAATGGTATTCTTTTTGTTATAGGCGGTGCTATTTTTACGCCATACATGAATTGCTGTGTTTTTTCCAAAGATTTCTTGTCTATAAACTCTTGGGGTTGTTCCCATATGTTTTAACATAATTCAAACGTGATCTGACATGTTTAAGCTTCTATAATGGAACTTTTCTTTAGACCATTGATACAAAACCTCCACGATTTAGAACTCTACTGATTGTATCGTTGCTCACATTGACCTCAGCTTCTCTGAGATCGGTTTGAATTTCACCACGAGTAAGAAAAGGGTTTTTTGTAACTTTCTGCTTACCCACCTTGATATTTTTCGTTTAATTTCCTGAGCCGACCACATCTTGGAAGATTTGCAACAGCTTCACCAGGGTTTTTAAACTTTCTAATAACGTTTCCAACTGTACTAAGTGGTAGATTAAGTTCCCTTGATATTATTCGATGCACTTTTCCTTATTTGTGCTTATCAATGATTTTTTGACGAATGTCTATTGACAACTCTTTAGTTTTAGGCATTTTTATAAATGAACTGGTTGACTTTGAAGGAATGAGCCCAAACTGGAATTATTGAAGTACGCTAAGCAAAAGTCATTTAAATTTTTTTCAGAAAAATAATTTTTTAAAAGTGTATCCAATACTTTTACGTTTATTAATTCATATTTTTCCTTAAATATAAAATTTCTAAACTTTGATTTTGTAATTAATTCTCCAAATATAATTTAGAATAGTAATAGGAATATACAGACACAATTTTAGGTAAAATCTTGAACCAGAATTAAAGTTATGAAGAAAAATGTAATGTATCCAATACTTTTGCGTGGCACTATATATATAAATATATATATATATATATATATATATATATATATATATATATATATATATATATATATATATGTATATATAAATTTATATATACTAGCGTGACGTGCGGTGTTGCCCGGTCGTACAATATACTTAAACATGATATTTTAATTTATGCAGATTGCATATGTATTATTATAGAATCAATTCTCTATTGCATATTATATATTACGAGGAATTTAATTCATGATATTTAGGCTTGACAATGAATGTTCTGGAAAAGTCACTTCCGATTAAAAATATGCAAACAAAGAAATGATTTGCAGTGTTTTTAAATAGTACTAATTCTTATATTGTAAACTGAACTCATTATTAAGAAAAAATTAAGATAAAATGGTAAGGTTCACCGTGTTTGAACCCGGGATCATTCGATCTTTAGTCGGATGCTCTACCTATAACCTATGTCTCCAGATGCCAACAATTCGTTTTTTTTTTTTTGTTGTGTTTTTATAAGAAAAAAATCATTTGTTAAATTTTATTATCTTCCTGGCCGATATAACGTATAAAAATTCCCTTGTAAAATGTATTCTTTTTTTATCTATAAAAAAAAAATACATTTAGGGTTGGATTATTTTCGATTTTTCGATACTTCTCAGATGAATCTCTGTACAAAACATGTCTAGGAACACGGCCAGACATATAGGTTCCTTTGTGTGAAATTTGCAATTGATAAACACAGCCGTTTCGGAAGCTATGACGACAAAACTCACACACACACACACACACACACACACACACACACACACATATATATAAAGTGACTTTTATATAATAGTATATATATCTTCTTAAAATGTCCTTCCATTCTATTCAGTCAGTGAGATTTTCTTTCAGGGTGTGATTAATCCCACCCAAATAATAATGAGCTAATCATTTTTTTTTTTAAAGTCTGCACAAAATTATGTTTTGTTCTGAAATGCCAGGCTGCAATTAATGCGTCTGTTCACATAAAATATGAGAATTACGAAACTTTATGTACCATGTATTTCTAAACAGATACATGGCATAATCACGCTGACACACCGTATCACTAAAGTTGATCAACATTAAGCTTGATCAGTACCATATGGGTGACCATTTGCCAATATCAAACGATGAATGTAGGATGACACCGATATCTCACTGCGAAAAAAGAAGGTTAATAAAAGGTAAAGCCCGGGAAAGTGGGCATCGTGAGACTACCCGGAACAAATATATACTGAGCAGGGATAGTCGTCAATGTCTTATCCTCGATTGCTTTCCATATATCTGAAAAAAATATTCAATGCTACAACATATGAGTGTCGTTCCTACAATAGCGCCTCCTATTTTTTAACTGAAAACGTTGAAGAGCTACGAATACGGGAGTGGTACCATTAAAACGAGCAACACTTTTGTGTTACGGAATTTATTTTTCTACATAGTAAATTCTTAATCATCTGGATTAATTGAAGTGACTTTAACAAAAGAAAAGAATAGATAAACACATCATTTAATAAATTCTAGGACTGATGGATGTATTGTGCAACTAACAAAGACAGAATATATATTAAAGTACTAACCTTCAAATCGCACGTATAAAAAATTGAGCTCAATCGACTTCTCTCTACAATTATATGAAGTCACTTTGTTTGCGTGCGTGTGTGTGTAAGTTCCTTCCTCATAGATTCGGAAACGGCTGAGCCTATCTTTTGCAAATTTCACTCGAAGCTAATTTATATGTCTGGGAGTGTTCTTAGATATGTTTTGTACAGAAATTCATCCGATAAGTATCGAAAATGTAAAAAAATCCGATCTTATAGATAAAAAAAAGAATTTTACAGGGAAATATTTTACGTTACACCGGTCAGGGGAAATAATAAAATCGCAGGAAAGCATTTCTTCTAACAAATAGCAGACTTATTGTCATCTGGAGATATAGCTCAATGGTAGGACATTCGACTACAGATCTAATGATCCCCTCTTCAAGCCCGGGTGTGCCTCACCATTTTACTTTAATTTTTTTCTTATTAATGAGTTCAATTTACGATAAAAGAAGAGGTGCCATTTAAAATCGCCGCCAATCATTTCTTTATTTGCATATTTTAAAACTAAACATTAATCAAAAGTGACATTTCCAAAGCATCCATTAAGACCAATGATCAACTGACGTGATATTATAAATACACAGACAGAATTTGATGAACGACATTATCATTATTATTTTTATTTTATTTTATTTATTTTTTTTTTATTTATTTATTTATTTTTTTTTTTTGCGAATTAGTCCACCGGTCAAATTATTCCTCGTATATGAAAAATTAATTTATTACTGTAGTTTCGAACGTTATCTCAACTTGTCATGTTACTTCTGATATAAAAAAAAGAGTGTGTCTCTATGTGAGTTAGTTCACCATGGACTCGAAAACGGCTAGGCTGATTATTATAAAATTTCACATGAAGGTACTTTATGTGCCTGGCAGTGTTCTTATATAGGTTTTGTATCGGAATTTTCTTTTAGATATGCATCGATAATCGATAATCGAAATAACTCGATGAAAGAAGGAACAGGTGATTTTGACCAAAGTTAACACCTTACACAGCCTAACATCACAAGTGCATTTAAGCAGTTTTATTACCACACAAGTCGAAAAGCCCAACGTATAAAATCAGCAGTAGGTTCTTTGAACTGATTGTTTTTGTTTTGATCACAATTGAACCATGATATTTGATTTTTGCATTTTAAATTTTAATTCAAGCCATTTATAAAAATACTTTTATAAAATCAACTGTAGGTTCTCTACAGTGCGGTGTAAACTACAATATATTGTGGACTACGTCACTGTGGGGAAGCATGTGACAGTTTCTTCTGGTGCACCGCGATGGGTCCCTAACTAGAGCAGAAAATCAATCGATTTGATTAAAAAATGGACGATTTCACCGATCTCAATAACAATAAAAATATAGAAGGATGATATATTCGTCGATCCAGAATCAAATTTGTTAACCATTATCTATGATTGAGCATATTAATCTAATTAATTATTCGTTTTAATAATTTTTAAATAGAAAAGTAGGCTTTTAATATCAATACCGAAGCGAAAAAAAAACTCAACTTTACGGGTATTTAGATGATATTGGGTTTACATTGTAGAATATTATATATCATACATAAACCCAGACATTTTCTTATAACTCCAAAAATCTGCTTGGAACTGGTTTAAAGTGAAACGGACTCAACTATAGCAAGAATTCAGCTTCTACTACTGCGAAAAATAAGAAATTCAATTTTTATCACTACTGAAAAAAAAAAACTGGATTCCTGCAACTACTGCCCCCAAAACTCCACCGCTAGCACTATTTTAGAAAAAAATTCAACTACTACCGCTATTTCAAAATAAAGTTTCCTTTTTTTTTCCATTTATTTAACTAAGGCAAATGAAATACAATGAACAATTATTGGACAATTTTTATGAAAATAATGAAATAAGAAAATCAAATTTCAAATCAAGAAAAAACACTCATTGTAAAGTAAGTTTCATGAATAAATATTTAAGACTGATAGAAAGAAAACAATTTATTATTGTATTTGATTTTGGAGGGGTTTTTTTTTCAAATCAAGGCAAATCAAGGCAAATATTCAGTTTATACATACATATATATATATATATATATATATATATATATATAAAGTAGTAACGTTCGTGTGTGTGTGTGTGTGTGTGTGTGTGTGTGTGTGTGTGTGTGTGTGTGTGTATAACTCCCAATCATCAAAGAAATATAAAGGCCATGTGTGTGTACAACTCTCCTGGTCAAGAAATACTAATGTCCATGTTACGGTCATTAACATATTACATTAAATGAAATCTATTTAAATAATTACCTTGATGACATTACTTATTCGACATAATAGCTTTGTTTCAACTGTACTAATTAATCTTTTTTTTTAATTATTTAGGTTATTATTATTTAGGTTTTTATTTATAAAATGTAATCGGTGTTGCCCAGGATTTATTATAATAATTATACCATAGCAAATGTATTAAATCGCCTGCGAAACAGATTTTCTTTATAATATATTTAATATCTTAAATTAAAAATGGTCAATGTTTACGACGTGACCCAGCGTCGTTTAACCCCTAGAAAAAAAATGGTCAATGTAAATTTTTTTCCAACTCCTCAAAAACTTGAAAATGACGACTTTTAGTGGTTTTCGATGGTGCTGAAAACGAATATAACATTTAAATTTGGGACAGATAAGTAGTTTTCATGATATGAAATATTACTTTTCCAAAAAGTGGGGGATCAGTCACTTTCCTATATAAATTTAACGTAAAATGAGCACCCACTTTCTAACCACCTAATAATTTCTTCATATCATAAAACAAATTTAACTGTGATATTCGTTTTCAGCACCACCGAAAACCGGCGCTGTTTTTTTTACTAAGAGATTTGTTTATTTTTCATAATTTAGGACGTAAATAATGCTGTCAGTAAGCTTACACGAGCGGTTTACAAAAATATATTTTTGATTTTCATTTTTTTTTAGGTGAGTATTTAATTATAGAATTTGTGTAGTTTTTACCAAGTGCTCCTGTAGGTTACTTAATACCCTCCTTATGTAAACAGATTTTTTGTGAAATGTTAAACTGCAAAGGCACCTGTTCACAACTATACAAGTTGTATAATGAAAAAAGAACGAAAAACAAAAGTATGCTTTTGTGAACTTACTAACAGCATAACTAGCGTCCTAAATTCTGAGATGAAAAATGAACGAATCTCTAAGTAAAAAGAAAAACGCCAATTTCGAGGGTGCTGAAAGCAAATATCACAGTTAAATTAGTTTTATGATATGAAGAAATTACTAGGTGACCAAAAAGTGGGTGCTCATTTTACGTTAAATTTATATAGGAAAGTGAACCCCCTACTTTTTGAAAAAGTAATTTCTTCATATCATGAAAACTACTAAATTTAAACGTAATATTCATTTTCATCACCACCGGAAACCACTAAAAGTTGTCATTTTAAAGTTTTTGGGGTAGTTGGAAACAAACTTGACATAGACCAAAAAAATTAAGACCTGGTTTTTTTGTAGCCTAATACGTTTAAGCAGTCTTTATAAATATTATTTAAGAAGAAATTTTGAAAAAAAAAATAAATTTTAGCGTGGGGGAGAACATTTCTATATAAATTTAACGTAAAATGAGCACCCACTTTTTGGCCACAGACATGTCATTTCTAGCATTTTTCTAATTTTGGCGATCGAGTTGGGGGGGGGACAAAACATGACAAATATAAATATTTTTTTAGTTTTTTTGTGGTCGGGGCGGGAATTACATTATAAACATAAATTTAATTAATTTTTATGAAGCCATTCTGTACTTTCACCTAACAATTTTATAAACAGAACGAACCCCAAAATATGACAAATTCAATTTTTTTTTTGGGGGGGGGGAGGATTACATTAGAAATATAAAATGACGAAAATGTCACTTAATTGTTTTTTGGAATTACTTTTGGTGGATCTTTTTTTTTTCTTCTTTTTTCTTTTGCGATCGCACGGGCATTCGCTGCTATTTTTATTGAAACAAAAGTTGTAATGATTTATTTTTAATTATCTTTTCTTTGGCGGGGGTCTTTCCAGTACTCAATATCCGGAGAATAGTTTCTTCTCTTTGTAGCCCTTCTGCCGAAATATCTAGTGGAGAGGGTATCACATACTTCTTTTTTGGGGCGATTACATTCACATGTTTTCATCCGGTCTTTTAGTTTTATTGTGGGAGTATCCGCGTTGCCCATGATGAAAATGATTAGTATACCGGTGTGTTTCAAACAGAACTTCATGTCAACCCAGGCAACGCTGGGTACCCATGCTAGTATATATATATATATATATATATATATATATATATATATATGTGTGTGTGTGTGTGTGTGTGTGTGTGTGTGTGTGTGTGTCAGAATGTGAGAGAAAATATATAATTATTTCCAGTACACAAGAGCCATGAAAGCCAACAAACCAGAAGACCAAGACTCGAGTTTCGCCCTCATTTGGGCTCATCAGTTAGATGGATCCGAACTCAATATTCGAAACCCGAATTTCTTGCATGCGAGCCAAATACTCTACCAAATGAGCAAATGCGCCGCACACAAGAAAGTCTTATTAACTATCACAGACCAAGTAAATCGCAACGAAATCAGACAGTTGAATAAGCCTACTTTCCTTTCGAACAAGAGATGTGATCATCGCGACCAGCAATAAAACCCAAGTCGATGTCTCATTAATTGGAATTTTATACTTGCTAAGGATGTCAGCACGACAAGCTTATCTAACGAGCAATACCAATATAATTTTCAGAATGTGAGAGAGAGTATATAATTATTTCCACATCCAGACTTTCTTATATGCGGCGCATATTGCTTATTCCTGGTAGAGTGCTTGTCTCGCATGCAAGAGAGTCGGGTTTCGAATCCTAAGTTCGGATATGTCAAACTGATGAGCCCAAATAAAGGCGAAACTCGAGTCTTGGACTTCCAGTATGTTGGCTTTCATGGTCTTGTGAGCTCCGACGTTGTCTGGCTGAGGAAATATATATATATATATATATATATATATATATATATATATATATATATATATATATATATACTAGCAGTTGAACCCGGCTTTGCTCGGGCCCATGTACGGTTCATAACTTCATGTGCATATATATATATATATATATATATATATATATATATATATATATATATATTAAAAAGTTTGACTCATGTCCACATGTCTACATCTAAACTTTCAAGTGTGTAGACCAAAAATTGGTGGAGGAGTTTGGTAGAGTGTGGTCGGGGCGGGAATTACATTATAAACATAAATTTAATTAATTTTTATGAAGCCATTCTGTACTTTCACCTAACAATTTTATAAACAGAACGAACCCCAAAATATGACAAATTCAATTTTTTTTGGGGGGGGATTACATTAGAAATATAAAATGACGAAAATGTCACTTAATTGTTTTTTTGGAATTACTTTTGGTGGATCTTTTTTTTTTCTTCTTTTTTCTTTTGCGATCGCACGGGCATTCGCTGCTATTTTTATTGAAACAAAAGTTGTAATGATTTATTTTTAATTATCTTTTCTTTGGCGGGGGTCTTTCCAGTACTCAATATCCGGAGAATAGTTTCTTCTCTTTGTAGCCCTTCTGCCGAAATATCTAGTGGAGAGGGTATCACATACTTCTTTTTTGGGGCGATTACATTCACATGTTTTCATCCGGTCTTTTAGTTTTATTGTGGGAGTATCCGCGTTGCCCATGATGAAAATGATTAGTATACCGGTGTGTTTCAAACAGAACTTCATGTCAACCCAGGCAACGCTGAGTACTCATGCTAGTATATATATATATGTGTGTGTGTGTGTGTGTGTGTGTGTGTGTGTGTGTGTGTGTCAGAATGTGAGAGAAAATATATAATTATTTCCACAGCCACACAATGTCACAGTACACAAGAGCCATGAAAGCCAACAAACCAGAAGACCAAGACTCGAGTTTCGCCCTCATTTGGGCTCATCAGTTAGACGGATCCGAACTCAATATTCGAAACCCGAATTTCTTGCATGCGAGCCAAATACTCTACCAACTGAGCAAATGCGCCGCACACAAGAAAGTCTTATTAACTATCACAGACCAAGTAAATCGCAACGAAATCAGACAGTTGAATAAGCCTACTTTCCTTTCGAACAAGAGATGTGATCATCGCGACCAGCAATAAAACCCAAGTCGATGTCTCATAAATTGGAATTTTATACTTGCTAAGGATGTCAGCACGACAAGCTTACCTAACGAGCAATACCAATATAATTTTCAGAATGTGAGAGAGAGTATATAATTATTTCCACATCCAGACTTTCTTATATGCGGCGCATATTGCTTATTCCTGGTAGAGTGCTTGCCTCGCATGCAAGAGAGTCGGGTTTCGAATCCTAAGTTCGGATATGTCTAAC
Source organism: Euprymna scolopes (assembly GCF_053919585.1). Classification (NCBI taxonomy): domain Eukaryota; kingdom Metazoa; phylum Mollusca; class Cephalopoda; order Sepiida; family Sepiolidae; genus Euprymna; species Euprymna scolopes. Next base: position 18,022,296 of record NC_136512.1, read on the forward strand.
TGATGAGCCCAAATAAAGGCGAAACTCGAGTCTTGGACTTCCAGTATGTTGGCTTTCATGGTCTTGTGAGCTCCGACGTTGTCTGGCTGAGGAAATATGTATGTATATATATATATATATATATATATATATATATATATATATATATATATATATATATATATATATATATATATATACTAGCAGTTGAACCCGGCTTTGCTCGGGCCCATGTACGGTTCATAACTTCATGTGCATATATATATATATATATATATATATATATATATATATATATATATATATTAAAAAGTTTGACTCATGTCCACATGTCTACATCTAAACTTTCAAGTGTGTAGACCAAAAATTGGTGGAGGAGTTTGGTAGAGTTTGCAAAGGTAAACTCTTTCAAGTTTGGCCTCTTGGCAGCCGAATTTTCGCCCCAAAAGTGATTAAAAAGCTTGCTGCATATCTGAATACCCTTTATGTAAATTTCAAATTTTTTTTACCCAAAATTGGCTGAATAGTTTGCTAGAGACCACAAATGACAAATCTTTTGAACTTTGACCTTTTGGTAGCGAAATTGTCGGCCAAAAATGATTAAAAATCTTGCCCCATGTCTGAATACACTTTATGTAAAATTTCAAATTTTTAGACAAAAAATTGGCTGAGTAATTTTGTAGAGACCGCAGAGGTCAATTTTTTTAAACTTTGACCCCAATTTTGATTCCTTAACATTTTTTGTTTTGGGCTCAAATCAAATTAAAAAGTTTGATCCGTGTCCAAGTAACCTTCATCTTAAATTTCAAGTGTTTAGACCCAAAATATTCCGAGAAGTTTGGTAGAGGTTTTAAAGGTAAAATCGTTGGACTTTGACCCCTTTGACATCGAAATTTCTGGCCAAAAACAGATTACAAAGATTTTCTCAAATCTCAATACCCTTTATGTTAAATCTCGAGTCTGTAGACTGAATACTGACAGAGTAGTTTGTTATGGAAATGTACACACACAAACACACACTCACGCACACACACAGATAGACAATTTCACTTTATAGATATATAGATATATATAATAAACCAACGAAAGCAAATAAATATTTTAATGATGTTGACTACTTCGATTCCATTGGCTCAGCGTTTCGGCATCTTTCACCGTTTTAAAATCCTATAGCAGCATGGTCTTTATTCCGTATGTATCATTTTCACAGCAGTCACTATCCTATATCTGTGGAAAATCACCGTTCGCCCATGCAAGTATTGTAACCAGATCTGAATCCATGCGCCAACAACTAGTCGCCCCATTTTCGAAAGTGTTCAAAAGAAAAGGAGTCCCTAAGCTAATAGGTCTCGCACTGTCTACCAAGACACATCCATTGTCGCATCGCTGCAGTATTACATCTTTATCCTTTCTTTACACGTACTTCCACGAAATGTACTTAGACTAAGTTACTGCACTTGTACCCTCTCAACATAAAAAACTCCTGAGCAACCCAATTAGCAGCAAAATCCCACACCTTTTCTGTTGTGGTTCACAGATGACAGACAGCTTTCCTTTTGTTTGTTTCCTTTCGGTATTCGCTTTTCCTGTCTTTGTTTCTCTTGCTGTAAAAATCCACAGAAATTTAAATGTGATGTAAACTATGATCCTCATAGACAACGTCCCATTAAATATAACCTCCGAAGCTGACCCTTAATCACAATAGCCCCTTACGACTCCGTAGAAATATCTGTAAGAAAAGTTTTTAAAAAGTGACAGTGAAATCCTTCAGGTTGGCGATAGTTGCTTATTCACAAGATGAGTCGATTTGTGTTTTTTATAAGCGCCGATTGTGGGCTCGACATGCTGGGTTCGAGTGCTCTCTGGTGTACTTTAATTACATTCACTAATACCCTTAGAAAAATTATGAACCGATATATCTTCCATCTATGAACTAAATAGCAGTGTAGACGGTATCCTGAGTCTTGGTTAGGCAACTAATATGAGAGAAGGAAAATATAGGTACACCAACATTTTTTCTCCGCATATCACGGGCTTGTTTCAAATTTCATAGATTAAATAGTATTTGAAGCCTTGGTTTGATCAACTAGTCTTGGGGAAACTAATACTCGTCTGAGCTTCAATCTATGGTCCCCTTTGCCAGACTTTCACGAAAAACATTCGTCTGGCCAAAACCATATCCAATGTGACATGCATAAATAGAATCACAATGTGGCTAAATCTAAACGTAGATTCCATGAACTAAGTTTCTTTCTTAGAACTTTTTTTACATAGGCATCACCACTTATCAAGGCCAAGAGGCTACTCAGGGATAAGGGTTAAAGAGTGTACAGTAGACATTGGACAATATAGTAATCATTAGTAATGAAAATTTGGTAAATTTGATAACTTATATACAACGGCTCATCAAGAACTTATTTACGTTAGACTTGAACACAACCATATTGTACTCAGCCGGAAAGCAGGAAAACGGAAGACAATTCCACAGGCGTGCAGTTCTCAGAAAGAAGTTTTGTTTATGGAATCTACGTTTAGGTTTAGGCACAGATAAAGAGTGGGGGGGGAATTATTGATAGTGTTTACAGCTAGACGAGTGTTTCTTGTGAAAGTTTGGCGAGGGTGGGGGACCATAGATTGAAGCTCAGTTGAACACTTTCCATGAAAATAACGATACATCAGAGACAAACTCGCAACATCTCTTCTGTGAGATAGAGGTTGCAAGGAGGAGAAAAGGACATCTCCTACGAGGCTACGAAGTCTATTTTGAACTCTGTTAAGGCAGGACAAGTCCTTTCAAGCAGCTCCTGCCCAGATGTGGCAACAATATTCCATCCTTGGATGTACCTGGCTCTTATATAAATAGAGAATAGCATCAGCAGTGAGATATTTACCGGATCGATAGAAAGATCCGACCATTTTTCCAGCGGCCTTGGCAACAGATTTGATGTACGTGTTCCATTTAAGATCAGGAGTAAAGGTCAAGCCCAGAAGCTTGTCAAAACTTGAGGCCTCCTCAAGACGAGAGCCATTCATTTCACTTGATGCCAGATGTGGATCAGAATGTTGATGATGTAAAGAGAGAAGTTTGGTTTTAGATGCATTAAAAGTAACCAGACACTCCTTTCCCCATTGTACTACATGCTCAAGGTCAGAGGAGAGAGAATTGGAGAGAACTTGGTCGTTTACTGTCTTAGATGTGCTACCATAAATAGTAGTGTCGTCAGCATAAATGTCTACAAATGATGTAAGGATGTGATTTGGAAGATCATTAATGTAGATCAGGAAAAGAGTTGGGCCCAGGATGGACCCCTGAGGGACACCGGCATTAATACTGTGAGCTTCTGATTTTTGCCCCTCAACTACTACTCTTATGAACCTATCAGAAAGAAATGATTTAATAATTGAGAAGACATTTCCAGCTATACCATAGCTAGAGATCTTATGAAGTAAACCTTTATGCCATACCCTATCAAAGGCCTTAGATATGTCAAGAGCAATTGCCCTAGAAAGGTGGCCTCCGTCGAGAGATTTGCTAATCCTATGCGATATAACTGTAAGCACATCTGCTGTAGATCTAGTTGAACGGAAACCATATTGAGTGTCACTAAGAAGGTTATTTTTGTTGAGATGGTTGATTACTTCTGTATTTAACACAGATTCCAACAACTTACTCATGACGCACAGGAGACTTATTGGCCTGTACTGAGAGGGGGATGAGCGATCACCTGAATTCTTAAATACAGGACATACTGATGAAATTTTCCAGGGAGATGGAAGGAGTTAACAAATTTACCGAACTTTCATTACTATCGATTACTATATTGTCCTTTTGACTACTCTACACTCTTTAACCCTTATCCTTGAGTGGCCTGCCGGCCTTGATAAGTGGTGACCCTATGTAAAAAACTATTCTCCTTAAGACAACGTTTAAACAGTTTTGTAAGTATGGGCGCTAGTTCAGGTTGAACTGCACGCCTGTGGAACTCTCTTTCGTCGGCCTGCTTTCCAACTGACTACAATCTGATTGTCTTCAAGTCCAACGTAAATAAGTTTTTGATGAACCGCTTCCCCCCCCGAAGTAATCCAATTTACAAAATTCCCACTACTTATGATTACTACGCTATAATCCTATTAACTAATGTATACCCATTAACACATATCCTCGAATGGCATCCGAGCCTTTATATGTGGTGACTCCTTTGTAAAAAAAAATGCCCAAATGCCACCAATTTTACTCTTGTTTTTAATAGTCTTGGAATTTTCCTTGTCACTTGACTCAAGCAATTTTTTTAAGGCAAGATGCAGGTGATATTACGCAACTTTTGCTTCATTGTAGACTTAGCGGGGGTATTCATTGTATTTTGCTACTGAAATAGGCAATAGAAATGTGAGTCTGTGCGTGCGTGATAAACACGAAAAGGGAGAAAGAAAGAGAAAAGAGGGAAAGAAGAGGGGAAGAGGAATAAGGGAGGGAGAGAGAGAGAAAGGGGGTGAGAGAGAGGTGAGAGAGACAAATCAGAAAGAGGAAGTAGGGAAGAAAAAAGAAACGGGGGAGATAGAGGAAGAAGGGAGAGAGTAGTGACAGGAGAGAGAGAGAGAGGAAGAGAGGGGGAGGGAGACATAGATAGGAAGGAGAAAAAGAGAAGAGAGATAGAGAGACAGAGACAAAGAGGGAAAGGAGGGAGAGAGTAGTGACTGGAGAGAGTGAGGCGGGAGAGATAGAGAGGAAGGAGAAAGAGAGAAAAAGGAGAGAGAGGAAGTAGGGAGAGAGTAGTAAGAGAGGAGACAATGGAGAATGAGAGAGTAGTGACAAAAGAGAGTGGGAGGGAGAGATAGAGAGGAAGGAAAGAGAGAAAAAGGAGAGGGAGAGAGAGAGAGAAAAAGGAGAGAAAGAGATGGCGCACGAATGCGTGACATATTAACATGTGTAGTTTACAACGGATGATGTGGGAACGCCAACCGCCACATCTTCACAAGTTTTCTTTTATTTCGCCTCCGCAAAAAAAATGAAATAAATAAAATAAAAAGCAGAAACAACTTCCACCAAGTCTCCTCCTTCTCCTCCTCCTCCTCATTCCCCCTCACAGTATCTCACGCTTCACCACTTCACTTCCACATCGAACCTACAACCCCCACCCACCCTACCGCCGTCTACGGTCGTCCATTTCAGTTTTCTTTTTCTATTTCCCAGGAGAAGTATTCAGTTGTATTAAACGAAGGTGTGAATCGTCAAGCCCTTCACTCGATATCAGAAGAGGCACCACCGCCACGCAAAAAAAAAAAAAAAGTGAAGAAGCCGTGCATAGTTTATGAACAAATAGTCGATAGTAGATCAAACTTTGAAAGAGTGGACCTGGGAGCAATGAAAATAAACCTTAAAACTAACAAGTATGATGCCATTTGTTTCATCAGGTAGAAACAATTAAAGCTCTCAGGCAATTGATAATATTTACGTTGAGTTTTCCTTGAGATTTTGCATACATTCTCTCTCTCCCCCTCTCTCTCTCACTCTCTCTCTCTCTCTCTGCTTCCCACCTGACTACAACTTGGATGTGTTCAAGTCCAACGTTCACAAATTCCTAATGAACCGCCCCCTTAAGTAAACACTTCATCAAATCTTCACACTAACGTAATGTACTTGCAATAACCCTTATCCCTGAGTGGCTTCCGAGCCTTGATAAGTGGTGACCACTGTGTAATATATATATATATATATATGATGGCAGCAAATTCGCTTTCGAACATTGCCAATTTTGCCGTTTTAGGCTACAGTCAGCCTTTTTTGCTATAAAGATACACGAGATGGTAAAAAGTATATCTAATTTATATCGAGCAATGTCTGTGCATGAAGATTGTTATAGTGGGGAAAGACTTTGCACCGAGACAATCCCACTCTCTAAACAACTGCCACATTGATCCAAAAAGAAGAGCAAGTCAACATCATTGGATGTAGCAGTCATCGCAGGTTTTATATCAGAGTTTCCCTTCTCCTAGGGAGGTTGCCTTCACTACGGCTTACAGAGCACTCTCCGCCCACCATGCCATTTGATCTATGACTGGAACTTAGGTTGCGGGGCACCAGAGCATATTCCACACGCCGGTGGGTCATATATGTCGCAGCTTACAGGGCCTAAGCTCCTCTGGAGGTTTCTGTCAGGGTTACCTCACCCTTAGCCTTTGGTTAAATAACCTTGGCCCACAAGGCAGTGGATGTCCAGTTATACGGCGCAGGACACTCGCCGTTCATCAGAGCCCCGTTTGCGTGGCAGTGGTCACGACGTGCACGTGGGGTTCATTTGTCTGGGAGAAGGACAGAAAGATGCTAAGACATCAGTGTGCTTTTAACACACGTCCACACCAGACCTTGACCACTATATATATACACACACACACACACACACACATATATATATATATATATATATATATATATATATATATATATATATATATATAAAATGAACTCATCTCCCCCTCTGATTTTGACCTTAATAGGATTGAAAATCAAGGCATTTCATGCAAATGTAATACGCATAAACTGCAGCACATTATCTGAGGTGTGCTATAGGCCTATTACCTCTACAATTCATCGATAATCGTGGATTCCTATATTTTTTCTGGTGAGAGTTCACGGCCAAAATCGGTTAGAATCAATGTAAAAAAGTTGTAAAACCTTTTCTCTGTAATAAATTCCTCCTACACCCGCTACCACTTACACTGTTGCGGATCCGTTCAAAAGGTACAGTGCGAAGAAACACCGGTTTGGGTTCGTAGATGCTAAAAAAAAATGGAATGGCATTTTAATGCTACTTTTCGTTCTATGTTTTCTACTGGGCGAAACGCACCATTGGATTTAAGCGAAAGTTTATTATGCCATTTTTTATTTCGCTTTGCTTGGTCTTTTTCTTTGTTGTTTTCGTTTTTCAGAACACGTCCATTCATCTTTTTCCCTGATTTATGCTTTCTGTTTTTCCGATTTCTTTTTTAAAGAAGTTTTACGTTTGTTCGCTGTTTTTTTTTTTTTTGTTGTTGGTTTTGGTTTTGCCGATTATTTAAATATGTTTCACATCGTTTTTATTTTTATTTTGATAATTAAACAGGGTTATTTCTTCGTTTATTCTTTACTTTACACTCCCCCTTACGCACACACCGCCAAACCAACCGGGCAATGCCGGGTACCCCCGCTAGTATATATATATATATATATATATATATATATATATATATATATATATATATATATATTTAAAGGAGATTAGAACAATAGTCTAAAGAGCAAAGTGTATTTTAATGTAATAGTAAAATTCCTAGTTTAATTAAAATACAGGGAATCAATCAATCACATTACTAAATATATATATATATATATATATATATATATATATATATATATATATATATATATATATGCTAATCATTGATTTGAAATGTATCCAGTTTGTATATACCAATTGTAATGGATTAAAAAATCTTTCTCAAAAATAAAGTATTTCTTATAATGAAAAGAAGTTTTTTTTATGAATTTTGAAAGTTTGGAAAAATTCCAAACTCAATGAATTTTGCAGACTCGCAAGTCGCCACACGAAACAATATTGTAATGGCTTCCTTTTGAAAAGTAATAAATGACAACTTTGATAATTTGGACTTGGAATATTATATTACATATTTGGCTCTATGAGACGAAACTACACACACACACACACACACACACACACACATGTACATATATAGTTTCGTCCCATAAAACCAAAGATATAAGCATTTCTAAATTAAATTTTGCTACATGTATATATATATATATATATATATATATATATATATATATATATATATATATATATATATATATATATATATGAGTGATGGGACAGTTTCAATATTTTTCCCGATTCTGATACAACTGCCAATTCCGTACTAAATTCCCGATTCCAATAAAATTACGATTCAGATTCCGATTTTTTATAAATCTCTAAATATTTTACTATAAAAGTGTTATTTTGTCCCGGTTACTGTAAAAAAAAAAAAACATCTTAAATGTGCCTACATTCTCGCAAACGTAAAATTACACTTGTGAGGGTGTGATCTAGAGATTTTAGTCTTACTGGAAGTTTCAATCAATAAATATTTATTATTTTAGTATTACTACAAGCAGTGGATGAGGTTTCTTAAACCAAAATCAAATAAAACAAGATAATTAATGGAATCGATTTTGGCATCGGAAAATAGGCTCAAATTTTTCCGATTCCGATACAGATTCCGATACCCCCAGAAGCTCCGATTTTTTCGATTGGCGATTCCGATTAATCGTCCCAAAACTAATATATATATATATATATATATATATATATATATATATATATATATATATATATATATATATATATATATATATATATATATATATATATATATATATATATATATATATATATATATATATATATATATTAAGGGGATTAGAACAACAGTGTAAAGAGCAGAGTATATTTTAATGTATTAGTAAATTTATTAATACAATCAAAATAAACTAAAACAAAACAGTACTCATTGTAATTTATATATAATAAGCTCGATACGCATGTACATCCTAGAGCTATTTTAATATTGAGTAAGATGATTGATAATTTGTAATAAAATTTAAAAATTAAAAATCGGTTTCACAAGGAAGAAACAAACAAAATCAATAAATTGTACGATCGTTTCGGAAACGATGTTTTTATTAAGAACAAACAAAATCAACATTTTTTTTTTTTACATTTTCACCCCAAACAAGGCACATTGCCACTTTGGTGTAGGGGGATACTATCAGGGGCAACAACTACTGGGGTACTATGTTAGGATTTGGGCAGCAAGATGTCGGTTCACGTTACATTTGAACTTCTGCATGTCAGTACAGTTGGGGAAGCAGGGACCTGGAATGAAATTCCAGAGTCTAGCGGTTCTGGGGAAGAAACTACTGGAGTAGAAAGATCTTTTACATCTAGGGATCTCTACTGTGTGGGGTGGTATTTAGCTGCCTGTCGGGTTTGTCGAGGGTGTCTACGTCCTGGGGGCATAAGTGTCTGCAGTTCGCAAGAGCATTCAAGATTAAAATACTTGTAGAACAGGCAGAGGGATGCAACATTTCGTCGACGGGACAGAGGGTGAAGTTTAGATGCCAGTTCAGGGCCTATCAGATTGGCGACTCTCTTTTGAACCTTGTCTAGGAGCGAGACACTAGTAGCAGATGCACCAGCCCAAATGTGATAGCAATACTCCATACATGGGCGAATGGTGGCCTTATAGAGGTACAGGATACTTTCGTGTGTTTTCTAGTACGGTAGAGAGAGCCTACCTTCTTCGCAGCGGCCCTGACAATACTTTCAACGTAATTGTCCCAACTCATGTTTCCTGTGAACGTTAGGCCAAGCAGTTTGAAAAATGTACTCTCAGATAAAGAGTCACTGGCCATTGCTATTGGTGGCAGAGAAGGTTTCTTGTAATTATTGAAGGAAACCAGTTTAGTCTTGGCAGCATTGAATGTGACCATCCATTTTTGTCATCATTCTACTACTAGTGTTTTTGCCATTTCTTTAGTTATGTGTTCATTTTTTTTTCCTGTCATGCCTGTTATAGAGTGTGGTGTCATCAGCATATATACCCATCTCAGAGGCAATTTTGTCGGGGAGGTCATTAATGAATATTAGGAACAATAGAGGTCCAAGGATAGACCCTTGAGGCACTTCCGCATTTATATCATATTGTTTAGATGTATGACCGTCGAGGACAACCTGGATTTTTCTCTTATCTAAGAAGGATTTAATTATGTTAAGTATTCTACCAGTGATACTGTATGATCTAATCTATCTATCTATCTATCTATAATTTTCCATCATGCCATACCCTGTCAAAAGCCTTAGATATATCTAGAGCTACCGCTCTGCCCTCCCGCGCTTTGTACGATCGTTTCGGAAACGATGTTTTTTATTGAGATAGACAATAAGTCTTGGACAATAATTTTATCATTTGTTTTTTTTAAACAAAGTCTCATCATCAGCAAAGTGGGTGGAGGTTTTTTAAAGACAGCAAACATAAAACTAGCATTTTTTTAAGTAAGGCAAATGTATCTGGAAAATATTTAAAATATAAAGGAAAATAGTTACTTTTTTGATGTTGATAAATAAAGTAAGATAAAATAAAATAAAATAAAATCGTGTGGAAAGGTAAGGCTAAGAGGGGGATATTTTAAATATTTCTAATAAAAAAATATATATACCTTTTAATGGTCCGTCTTTTAAAGCTCGTAAGTATCATCGTGTGATGTGTGGTTGTGTACATTTCCCTACTAAACTCCTCTGTCGATTTTCGGTCTAGAGACTCGAGATTTGACATAAGGGGTGTTGAGATTTGCAAAAATCATTTTAGTCGGTTTTCGGCCAGAAATTTGGCTGTCAAGGCGCCAAAGTTCAACAGTTCGACCTTTGAAAACTCTACAACACTTTTCCGCCAATTTTGGGTCTAAACACTTGAAATTTTAGATGAGATTACTTGGACAACTTTTTAATTTGATTTGAGGCCAAAACAGTAAATGTTAACGGGTCAAAATTGGGGTCAAAATTATTTTAAAAATTTCACCTCTGCGGTCTCTAACAAATTACTCAACCAAGTTTTGGTCTAAACATTTGGATTTTATATAAAAGGTATTCAGACATGCGGCAAGCTTTTTAATCGGTTTGGATAGAAAATTTGAGCTCCCAAAGGGGTCAAAGTTTAAAAGATTTGACCTTTGCAGTATCTAGGAAACTACTCAGCCAATTTTGAGTCTAAACATTTGAAATTTGACATAAAGGATATTCAGACATGCGGCAAGCATTTTAATTAGTTTTTGGGCGAAAATTAAGCTGCCAAAAGGTCAAAGTTTAAAAGAGTTGATTTTTGCAGATTCTACCAAATTCCTCCGTTAATTTTGGGTTTAAGACTTGAAATTTTGATTGTAGGTAACTTGGACATGGATAAAACTTTGTATTTTGATTGGAGACCAAAATAATAAATGTTAAGGGGTCAAAATAATAAATGTTAAGGAGTCAAAATTGGGGTCAAAGTTAAAAAATTTGACCTTTCGGTCTTTACGAAATTACTCAGACAAATTTTGGTCTAAACATTTGAAATCTTACATGAAGCGTATTCACACGTAGGGCAAGTTATGAACAGTACATAGGGCCCGAGCAAAGCCAGGATGAACTGCTAGTAATATATATATATATATATATATATATATATATATATATATGTGTGTGTGTGTGTGTGTGTGTTCTTATTTATCAATTTCTAAACAAAAAACGTCACGGATAATCTGAAATTAAATACAAATGATATCGCGGGCCGAGGAATTGTTTGTATTGAGATCTTCGTGGTGAGGTGGGTAATGTGTTTCCTTTGAGCACAGCCGTAAAATTCATGAGCGCTTGAAGCGACAGCTGTGTAAGACGACCATGACGGACTCTCAGTCCCCGGGGTTCTTTGACGCTTTATGTATATAGTCGCGATCGTTCTCCTACCTAAGTCAGGGTACATCGACCCCATTAAGTCTCATGGGGGATATTTGAACGAGTAACTCTCTGTTTGAGGGCGGGTGAGACCACTTGCGTTATTTGTATTTGCAACTTTTTCCCGGGTTAAAAAGGGATACGGTTTTACACGGAAACCTTCGGTAAAATTTACTGCTTTGGGAAAAATTAAACTACAACGGAGGCTGAGTAGAATCTTATAATGACGGTTAGGTGCTGTTCCCCTTTGCCGTATTTGAAACCGACGGTACTAATGTTGTTCTGATCCTCTGCAAAACATATGTAAATAAATACATATTATGGTCTTTTTTTTTAATTTTCTATTGATAATCGATCACCTTGCTTGGATTGTTTCCCATTGATCTTGCATATATATATATATAGGGTGTTTAAATTGAGAACTCTATTTTCTTTACTAAGGAGAGTCTTATAATGACGGCTAGATGCTGTTACCCCTTTGCCGTGTTTGAAACCGAAAGTACTAATGTTGTTCTGATCTTCTGTTAAGTATAAAATAAATATAACAAATAAATACATATTATGGTCTTATTTTCTAATTTTTCTTGATAATCGACCACCTTGCTCGAATTTTTTCTCACTTATCTTGCATATATATATATATATATATATATATATATATATATATATATATATATATATGTGTATATATATATAGTAATTTATAAAATATATATCGCCATATATATTTTATAAATTACTAACTAGCTCTACCTACGTATTGAGCACTTTTTGAGTAAATACTTAAAGTTTACGCATAAATCTATACTTTCGTATATTAATTTTATGTGAGTAAATTAAGTAGTTATATATATCAGAGGAAACATAATTTAATTTAAATACCAAAAAACAAGAAATGGGCAGGTGAAATTAAAATTTCCTTAAGGCCTTATCGTCTGACCCTCTAAGAGGAAACGTCAGAATGATAAATTAAAAACTAAATTGGTATTTAAATGATAAATTAAACTAAATTAAAAAAATGATAAATTAAACTAAATTAAAAACTAAATTGGTATCTAAATGATAAATTAAAAACTAAATTGGTATTTAAATTAAATTATGTTTCCTCTGAAATTTCTCCTTCCATTTTGCTGTACCAAAAATTTACTTTATATATATATATATATATATATATATATATATATATATATATATATATATATATATATATAACTATTTCATTTATTCACGTAAATTTACTATACGAAAGTATAGATTTATGCGTAAACTTTAAGTATTTACTTCAAAAGTGCTCAATACGTAGGTTGAGCTAGTTAGTAATTTATAAAATATATATGGCGATTAAGCTACACTGAATATTCTGCGTTTCATCCAACTATAGGATTCGTCAGGCTTATGCGCGAATTCTGTCGTTGCTTCTTGTTTTTATACATGTTGAGGATTACTAGTTGGCCACTCAGCTTTCTAGTATCCAACGCGCCCCTTCCTACCAGCCAATGGGCATGCATTTTATCAAACAAAGGATCTGTTTTAGAGCTAGGTTAGTGGTTTTAGGTGGCCGTTCTGCTTCTTTTTTTTTATATACATATAAATATACCTATGTGTACACAATAATGCACATATATATATATACATATATACATATACATATATATATATATATATATATATATATATATATATATATATATATATACACATATGCGTGTGATCGTTTATGTATATTCATGTTTATTTAATTAATTTATTTGTTTGTTTTCTATTGTTATTGTTAGTTTTAAAGCTATTTTGTATCGCTATCCTAGAGTGAGTTTTAATTTGTGAACACAGTTGTTTGCTATTTCCCGCCTACAGTTTAATAGATTTTGAGGTTCTTTAAAGTACAGGATAGAAAATTTTTCATGGAGGCATAATTTACATGGGTCGTCTAAATGTCTGCATGTGGTAGCTTGTCTTATTATTTTCCATTCGACTACCGGCGAATGTCCGCTTTCTTTGAGTTCCCAGTATTTATTCGCTAGTGTTGTTTTTATACGGTGTTTTTTTTATTTTTGAATGTGTTTTTGTGGTCATAGTATCGGGTTTTGAAATCTAAGGAAGTCATGCCTATGTAATATTTTTTGTTATTCGGGTTTTTTTTTTGCAAATATTGTTGCTTGATAGACTACGCTTTTTGTCAGACATTTGTTTTGGACTGGGCAAAGTGTGCGGTGTCTACAATTGTATAAAAACAAGAAGCAACGACAGAATTCGCGCGTAAGCCTGACGAATCCTATAGTTGGATGAAACGCAGAATATTCAGTGTAGCTTAATCGCCATATATATTTTATAAATTACTATATATATATATATATATATATATATATATATATATATATATATATAGAGAGAGAGAGAGAGAGAGAGAGAGAGGGTTTAAATTGAGAACTCTATTTTGTTTTCCTGCAGATTGGCAACTATCGGTTATTTTGAGTTCAGCTTGATTTGACAATTCATCATAAAGAGATTGACACCCAAGTAGCATTTGCAAATTGCAAATGATACGATTAATTTACTGGGATAAACATTTGCTTAGCGAATAATTTCACGAAATTGACATATCAACTAGCCACCTTGTTCGTGCGATTTATCCCCATTAGATTATTTTTTTGGTGATATGTAAAATCTCATGTTTACACCAATACACCAGACACAATAGACCACTCGGAAGAGAATATTCGACACGCCATTAATGAAATACAGCCTAATTTGATACATAGAGGTATGGAAAAAAAGAAATCTAGATTACGCCATATACGCGCGAGCCGCGACCGGGGTGGGGTCATAGGTCCAAAATTGTATTTAAAGGATAAATGAAAAAAAAGTAATATTTGAAATAAATAGTTGCATAATAAAAACATTTTTTTAAATTTATTTTCATTTAAATTTCGCCGCATCTAAGAAAAACACCATTTATATATAATATAATATGATTAAATAATAATTATTTATTTTTACATACAGACACTAGTGTCTCATATTTACGCAATTATCAGTGTAAGGTAACAATTCCTGTTGGTCATGAAATTCGAACCCAGCCTCTACCTCTTGCCGTTATGTCAGATCATTAGAAACAATAGCAACAAGTTTTAGTCTCCTCTCCATCAAAGCCACTAAATAATCGTCACGGAAATTAGAAAACAATTAATAACTATTAAACGCCGAATTCGGCCAAGTACATAAGGTCATCTAGAGTGTTCGCACGAACGACAATTTAAAACATTGCATCGATGTTAGTTGGTTGCCTTAGTTATAATTTAGTGTCCATCTTTAAGTATTCTTAAAAGGGTTTGATAGTTATAATTAAACAATGATTATTCATTTTTATCTCCAGACACCGGTGTTGTATGCTTACGCACTTATCAGTGTAAGGAAAAATTCCTATCGGTCACTTGCTTCATTTGCCGAGCTACCAAAAAATTTTCTCGAGAATGAAGGGAATTAAGAACTATTGAACCGAGAATTTGGGCGAGTATATTAGGTTTTCTAGAGTGTTCACACGAACGGAAGTTGGGAACACGAACACACACACACACACACACACACATACACACACACACACACGCACGCACGCACACACACACACACACACGCGCACATATATGATGCAAATAATGGAAATAGTATTCCGACAAAATAGAGAAATAAAAAGGAAACAAACCGTATGATGTGTTCATCAAAGTTTCGTCTTTATTTCATCCAGAGGAAGTCTCGAAATAAAGACGAAATGTTGATGAACACATAATACGGTTTGTTCCTTTTTATTTCTCTCTCTCTCTCTCTCTCTCTCTCTCTATATATATATATATATATATATATATATATATATATATATATAGATAAATAGATAGATAGATAGATAGAGAGAGAGAGAGAGAGAGAGAGAGAGAGAAAGGGGAGGGAGAGAAATATCATTCCCATCTTTGTTGCTCTCTAACTTTTTGAGTAAAAATTATAGAACATTTTTCTTTTGGAATCCTCACACACACGCACAAACACATACACATACACACACGCACACACACACACACACACACACACACACACACATATATATATATATATATATATATATATATATATATATATATATAATGCTCCCTATCTTAGGTTGAGAATATTGGGAAGTGATATACAAATTACCATTAGCGTATGAAGCGATGCTCTTCTTTGTGTAAACAAATTGAGCTTAGGTATTTGGACAATATCAAAGCCTTGTTAATTCACTGTCCGCATAGTGTGACGTGACCGTCCCAAGGAGCGATAGGGCTCCCCACTTGGGGGAGGTTGAGATCCGAAACTCTGGAGAATGCCGGGCAGATATGCTTGTTTTATTTGATAAGTATTATTGGAAGGATCCTGCGAAGAATTCCCTGTGGAGAACGAGCACGACGCATATGTGAAAAGGAGATCCCCATTAGGGATCGCTGAGTGTTCACATCTGGTTGCCAGTGACCCTGAAAGGTCACATAGCAGCAGCCGTATAGCACAACGCTTAGAAGCTCTGATGTCGTTTGGGCGATCGGGTTTCGATCCTGGCTTGAGGTAGTTGCCTAGCCGCACTGATGAGCTTTGAAACAGTATTGTATGTGGATGACTATATATATATATATATATATATATGTATATATGTATATATATATATATATATATATATATAATTCATCAGTTCACAAAGTTTTAAAAAGCGACTAGCACGGCGACCCGACGTTGTTCGGGATTTAAAGAGGATTAACAAATTCCACACTTCTAATACTTTTATTGCCATAGAAATCGGCGAAATCGCTCATTTCTCAATCAAATCAATTGATTGCCTGGTCTAGTCAGGAACCCACTTCTGTGCATTGGGAGGAAGCTTCACATACCCCCCCCCCCGTAGTGACTTAGTCCACAATTCATTGTGGTCTACATTGCACTGTATAGAACCTACTGTTGATTTTATGAAATTATTTTTAATTTTATTTAATGACTTGAATTAAGTTTAAAATGCAAAAGTCAAGTACAATGGTACAATTATACTCTAATTTTGAACGCGCCTCTGTCTTATCAAAGAACCTACTGTTGATTTTAAAAGCCGAGCCATTTTTCTTGTGTGGTACTAAAACTTCCTGAATACAATTATGTGGGTAGGCTGCCTAAAAGTGTTAACTTTCACCAAAATTGGACTGTTTCTTCTTTAATCAAATTTCTTTGATTATCGATTTTTGATAATTATCAGAGGTATTCCGATATAAAACCTATCTAAAAACACTCCCAGCCAAATTTTTTTGTTGAATTTTTAAAAATCGAACCAGTCTATAGTTTATAGAGAACGAACTCACATACACAAAGTGTCTTATATATAGGAGAAGGTGAGAAGCCTTGCCTGTCATTTGGGTGGTTGGGTTTCGATCCTTGCTTGAGTCAGTTACCTGTCTAGCTGCACTGATGAGCTAGGAAACTGCGAAACAGTACTGTATGTTAATGAGTATATATATATATATATATATATATATATATATATATATATATATATATATATGAGAGCAAATAGTTAATAAAACATGTTAAAAAAACACTTTGAAAAAGAGTTAAAACATATTTAATCCGAAAAGGAAACACTTGATAAGTGGATAGTCCTTAATCCGCGAAGTTCCGAAGAAATAAGGAAAGTATTTCTTCCAAACTCCGCGGATTAAGGACTATTCACTTATCAAGTGTTTCCTTTTCGGATTAAATATGTTTTTAACTCTTTTTCAAAGTGTTTTTTAACATGTTTTATTAACTATTTGCTCTTATTATAAGCACTATCTCCTATTTGGTTTTATTGAGTTTTTACATCTGGTTGAGACTACTTTATAAATATTAATTCTTTAATATTTATAATATACTTTAGTTTTACCATCTTGGATCATTTTTGTAAATTTAATTGTAATTTTTATTATATATATATATATATATATATATATATATATATATATATATATATATATAATGATTCATGTATCTTTTTCAACATTTTCTTCCACAGTGCTAAATACGTGAGTAGAGCTAGGCAGTACTAGTTAGTTAATGTATGCCAGCTAAACTCCACAAGCAACTATGTTGCAGTTAGTAGGGAAACAAACCCGTAATATTGTGTGTCATAGATGAGAACGTCTTTAATTGTGATTCTACTTATGCATATCACATTAGTTATTACGCACTCTTTTACAATGTTTTACGAGTACTTCTTGTAAATCTGTTATAGGAAAAATGGGAGCTCAGTCGAGCATCTTTCATGGAAACGATGTACTGCATATCATGGCGCTTGGTTTTATATCGCCAAATAAGTTTGCCAACCCATCACATCTTAGACGCTTAATCTATACATTGACTGCTTTTTTTCTATACCGATATTTTCTTGTTCTGTAATTGTAAAGAAGTTTCGATCGATCTACAATATTTAATCGGTCGTTGCTTCGGACGCATTAATATGTATGCATGTCGACCATTGAGGAATTTTGTCGATTGATTGTTCGATCTACATAAAAATCGATATTTTTTTTCCTTTCTGGATGCGTGTAATCAATTAAAATGCAAGAAGAAGAAGGGAAAGAAACATAAAGCCGATATCGTTGCCTGGCAATGCCCAGTTAACTCATTCTAAGGCATTTAAGAAACTCCTTCGTCTGTGGACAACAATACCAACGAACTGCTTCTTTTACGTCTACAACATAATTGTCTTTTGTTAACAAATACTTTTCGAGTCGTTCTCTTAAGTAGTCAAATTCTACTCTATCCAACCATCTTTTTTCAATCCTATCATAATATTGTTTATCATACAATCGACGACCTTATTAACCTTTATCCTCGAGTAGTTTTTAGCCTTGATTAATACTGGTTGATTAGTATTTTTAAAAAATATCGTAAAGCAAACGTTGTGTGTTCGGATAAAAGGAATGGTAAGCGTTTTTTTGAAAAGCACGGCATTCAGAGAAAAAACTTCCTTAAATGCGCACCCTAGCACTCGCACGCATACACACATACACACACACACACACACACACACACACACACAAACACACACACACAAACACACACACACAAACACACACACACACACACAAACACACACACACAAACACACACACACAAACACACACACACACAAACACACAAACACACACACACACAAACACACACACACAAACACACACACACACACACACACACACACACAAACACACATATATATATATATATATATATATATATATATATATAATTGATGGATTCATAATAATAATATTTCCATCTTCTTAACTAGAAAAATGTCAGAGTGTATCAGTTCCGTGAACCATATAAATTGTTCAAAGTGGTGTTTTTTTTAAAACTTTCTAACGTGTAGATCTGATGAGTACGGGACTAAAAATGCAGGGGAGACTTAATTTTGCGGACTTGTTAGTCGCAATACGAAACCATATTGTAATGGCTATATTTTGAAAAGTAATAAATGACTTATTGAAAAAAACTTAAGATTTGGAACTTGGAATAATTTTGATATTACACTATGCATGCTCTGGAACCCAATAAAAAGGCATTCATTGAGTTTGAATTTTTAAAAAGAATTTATACATTAAAAAATTTATTATACAGAACTTTACTCATGAAAATAAATTTTAATCCATTACGGTTGATATATATAAACTGGGTAAGGTTTCAAGTAAATGATTAACCTAATATATATATATATATATATATATATATATATATATATATATATATATATATATATATATATATATATATACACGCATAAAAGGGTCATTCACAAAGAAAAACGTCCTAATTTTTTTTAGTCAAAATTTGGAAGAGCAACAAAGACAGGAATTGGACCATACACATTTGCCAGGAATTAAATAGCACATCTCTGCTTCTGCCGCACGTCCATGACAAGGATTACTATGTAAGAGATATGAATACTTAACGCACTGAATGTATGGGTTTAGTTATCAAAATAATGTTGTTTTCAACTTCCTCTGATTTATTTGGGCGGAATAAAAATTAAAGGCTTTCATTTTGGACCCTACTAAAAAAAATGCTACATCATATACAGTGTTGGTCTTCCGTACCTTCAAATTTTTCTGACGTCACTTCCGCTGGATGGCTTTGTAAACAAAGAAGGGCGACTTCTAACGAAATCAATGGCTATATCTTTTGTCCGTTGTTAACAGACTAAAAAGTTTATTGTCTGCATAATCATGAAAGTATTATTAAACATTTGCGAGTAATTTTAACATTTTGAAACTCACAATTACGGAATATAGTGCAATATAAAGACTTAAACATAGTCGCAAAAACTAAATCAAATACGTAAAAAAGTAACTTTTATTGCGCTTGGTTACAGTTACAATGAGAAATAGAATTTACCGGTTAAATAGTTTTAATTTCTTTGTTTTTTTCTTAATCAACTAGTTAACTATGAGATGTCACTTTTATTGCCTTTGGTAACGGTTACTTACTGTACGATTTTTACGTATGTTCCATTTGTAAAAAAAAGTTAGATGTTTTACATATTTGTTTTTTTTTGTTTTGTTTGAAAACAATTTCAACTTGCAATGAAAAATACAAACAAAATTCGTAAAATGCCAATGAAAAAAAAAAAAAGGCAGAAGGAATTTAGTTTTGTTTTTATTTGCATATTTTTAACGGGGGGGGGGGAAATTGTCGATTTAAAAAAAAGTTTTCATGGCTTTGCTTTTTATTTTATTTCATTGCGTATGCGCAGAATTTTTCAAACCGGAAGCTGTAAACCGGATGGATGGTTTAAAGCAAGCCCATGCAAGACAATTCGAGTTTTATAATATAATATATATATATAATAGAAATATAGATAGATAGATAGATAGAGAGAGAGAGAGATAGATAGATAGATAGATAGATAGATAGATAGATAGATAGGTAGGTAGATGTTAAAATTTGTCTAAAACTAAACGGAGTCAACTTAAACTTATTTTTAAAGAAAATACATTAAAATAAATTAAAACAAAAAATATTGTTGACCTTGTTGATGCTTTCAACAGCAGGAGTGTGTTTAATAATATAATATGACAAGGCGGCCATGAAATAGATAAGCAAACGAATTTTTTGAACCCGGAAGTCACGAACCAGATGGACAATTTAAACGCCCAAGCAAGCAAGGAAGCTGATCTGAGTTACACACACACACACACACACATTGCTGTATCTTTCTGGATGATCACTATCATATTTAGTTCTCCCTATCTCGTCCTCCATGCGATCTCAGATGACTCTGCAGTCCCGCAAAAGATTTGCACATCTTGAAGCAAATATGACATACAAATTGAGCAAATTCTGCTGAGTTAACTTGCTCTGGCGGTTAAAAAATATTCCTACGAACAATCATATGTCTTCTTAAACCAGCAGTAGACTTGCAAACCCTGCTGTCTATCAAAACAAATCGTTATATATATATATATATATATATATATATATATATATATATATATATATATATATATATATAACGATGCCAAAACGATTCTTTCAATTGTCCTTTTTATTTGTTTTGTTTAAAGCAAAATCTTCCATTGCTGGACATTAAATGATAAAATACTAAACATTTATTGATTTTAAAATACCAGTAAAGCTAAAATATATAGATCATCCCTCACAAGTGTATTTTGACGTTTAGGAAGATATCTGCGTATTCAACATGCGTTTTTTTTTTACGAAAATCAGAGAAAAGAAAAACTCTAGAAGTAAATATTTAGAGCGTTATAAAAATATAAAAATCTTAATCGCAGTCGGTAATTGTATCGGAATCAGAAATTTAGTACGGAATCGGTAATTTTATAGGAATCGGGAAAAATATTGGTATCGTCGCATCACTAATATATATATATATATATATATATATATATATATATATATATATTAGCTTAGTTTAGTTTCGTATATACAAACATGTATAATAGATTATAATTTGCTGATATTATTTTCATAAGTATGCACAACTTAGAATTAATAAATTTACTAATTATTAAATAGAACCATTTGGATAGAAGATTCATAAATTAATTAAAATGTTAGTACGAATATTTGGGTTTAATGACTTTGTTTGATAAAAAATCAATATGGCGTAATAGAAAAATATAAAGGTATCTGTAGCTTCTCTTCCAATTTTCGGAGATTTACTATGTCAAATCGTATTTCACTTCCTTTTGACGGATTGATTGTTGCTATTTCTTCTGATGAGTTAAGGGCATAATAGATTCACTGATTGATATAATAATTAAGTGATTGTTTTTGAGATACGAAACAGATACTGTCAAGAATTGTATAAGTCAACTGAATAAAAGTAATAAATTATAAGATGGTCAACATAATGGATTTTGGAATATAACCTTTTGTCATTTATTCTCTATATTGCTCTGTAATTACATTGAGTTTCTTAAATAAGGATTAATATATAATAAGAAAATATATTTCTACAGAAATATATATATATATATATATATATATATATATATATATATAATGCTCCCTATCTTAGGTCGAGCATACATTAAGCGATGCTCTTTGTGTAAACAAATCGAGCTTAGGTATTTTAACGATGTCAAAAATCGTTAATTCACTACCCGCACTGCAGCAGCCGTATAGCGTAATGGTTAGAAACTTTATCTGATATATATATATATATATATAAATATATATATATATATATATATAAGTAGGTTGTAGTTTGCTTGAAGCATTGTTGAAGAAAATTATAAGATAAAATTAAAAGCCAAGAACAATGCGAGATTTTTTTTTTATATAGAGTAAAATTAAATGCAAACAAAAGAAATAAATTTCTTTTTTTTGTTGTTGTTTGTTTTTTCTTTTTGACACAAATTTTAACTCTAAACAACAGTAATTTTTTTTTTCTCTGTTGTATTCAATGGTGTTGTAAATCTCAATATATTTCAGACTTATTAGTCCATTTTCAAGAGAAGACAGCGGAAGAGTGTTCAAAATTGGAAAAGTAGCCGCAGAGTTTGCCACGTGATACCGCGAAATATAGAACAAAAAATGACGTTAGGAGAACGTTAAAATAAATCAGTTGATGTTTGAAATACTTGTTGCGTTTGTGAATCAAGGGAGATGACTATTCAAGCAAGGTTTTTTTTTTTTTTTTATTAATTATTGTTTTTCTTATGTTTTAAACTTATATTATAAAAGCGGAGCTCAATTCCAGTCTATTGTTTAGTGTGGGAGTATTTTTTGAAATAATTAAAGATTCGAGGATACGAAGTTGACCTACGTTTCTTGAAGAAGCAAGAATGTTGATGTGAAAATCTGGTTCTGAATTAATGCAAGTGCGAATATGTTTATAGAACGACGAAGCAGTAGTGTTTAAGTGCTCTTTAATGCGGTGATGAAGCAATCTGGTAGTGCTTCCGATGTAAGATGCACTGCATTTAGCGCATTGTAGGTCGTAAACAACGTGGTTCTTAAAGCATAAACCTGTGTGTGATATTGGGCAATTAGAGAGTGAACAAGGGGAAGGTGTATGCGATGGATGTTTTCGGTTGAGCTGTTGTCTTAAAGTAGATCCAGTGTGGATGAGTTGAATGTTGAGCCCCTCGCTGCGGATGGCTTTTCGGATTGAAGATGAGATTTTGTCACTGAGGAAGGGTAGTTTTAGAAAACAATTGTTAGAGAAGGGTCGGGTGTTGCGTTTTTTCTTTTTAAGTGAGGATAGGATCGTATTAGGGTAGCCGTCTCAAATTTGTTTTAAAAGAAATCTCCCAAAACAACACAGACTAAATTTTATTACTAAATACAGCAAATTACCTACCTTTTATCACCTTATTAAAACTCACAAAAATAGCACACACACACAGATCAGACCCATTGTTTCAAGCGTTAACGGTCCCCTTTATAAAATCTCTTGGTTAATATCCCGCCTACTTAAACCTCTACTCTCTACCTTCCCAGCCCATGTTAGTAGTTCCAACCAAGTAATTAACAGACTCAACGATCTACCACACCATCTACTCAAACTATACAGATACCCATTTAGCCTAGACGTCGTTTCTTTATACACCTCCATTCCTGCACATCCAGCCATCAATCTCATGGCAGACATTATAGCATCTAAAAACCCACAATGCTTCGGAATTACTCCAGGAGATCTCTTACAACTTCTCCGTATTATAGTAGACAACACTTACTTTACTTTCCTACAAAACACGTTCAAACAAGTATCTGGACTACCCATGGGCTCCAGTCTATCCGGTATTCTTGCCATTGCTTATATGGATAAACTCGAAAGACACACCCTTAGTACCTGCTATTCTTATCTCCTTTTTACTAGATATATCGATGACATTTTAATTATCACATACTCCCGCGAAGAAGCTATTAACATTTTCCACAAATTCAATAACGCCGACCCAAACTTAAAATTTACTATAGAACACCCAGACTCTTCGGAATCTCTTTCTCTACTTGATTTTAAAATACAAATAAAAAAAAATGGTGCCATATGCACTGAATTCTACAGAAAACTCGCCAGCAAACGCCTCTTCGTACATTTCAAATCTGCGCTACCTCTCAAGGACAAACTAAACTACGCACATGCTGAAATCTCACGCATACAAGACAAATGCACTAACATCTCCGACAAACATACACACACTAACAATTTCCTACAGACCCTCTCACTAAACGGCTACCCTAATACGATCCTATCCTCACTTAAAAAGAAAAAACGCAACACCCGACCCTTCTCTAGCAATTGTTTTCTAAAACTACCCTTCCTCAGTGACAAAATCTCATCTTCAATCCGAAAAGCCATCCGCAGCGAGGGGCTCAACATTCAACTCATCCACACTGGATCTACTTTAAGACAACAGCTCAACCGAAAACATCCATCGCATACACCTTCCCCTTGTTCACTCTCTAATTGCCCAATATCACACACAGGTTTATGCTTTAAGAACCACGTTGTTTACGACCTACAATGCGCTAAATGCAGTGCATCTTACATCGGAAGCACTACCAGATTGCTTCATCACCGCATTAAAGAGCACTTAAACACTACTGCTTCGTCGTTCTATAAACATATTCGCACTTGCATTAATTCAGAACCAGATTTTCACATCAACATTCTTGCTTCTTCAAGAAACGTAGGTCAACTTCGTATCCTCGAATCTTTAATTATTTCAAAAAATACTCCCACACTAAACAATAGACTGGAATTGAGCTCCGCTTTTATAATATAAGTTTAAAACATAAGAAAAACAATAATTAAAAAAAAAAAAAAAAAAAACCTTGCTTGAATAGTTATCTCCCTTTATTCACAAACGCAACAAGTATTTCAAACATCAACTGATTTATTTTAACGTTCTCCTAACGTCATTTTTTGTTCTATATTTCGCGGTATCACGTGGCAAACTCTGCGGCTACTTTTCCAATTTTGAACACTCTTCCGCTGTCTTCTCTTGAAAATGGACTAATAAGTCTGAAATATATTGAGATTTACAACACCATTGAATACAACAGAGAAAAAAAAAATTACTGTTGTTTAGAGTTAAAATTTGTGTCAAAAAGAAAAAACAAACAACAACAACAAAAAAAGAAATTTATTTCTTTTCTTTGCATTTAATTTTACTCTATAAAAAAAAAAATCTCGCATTGTTCTTGGCTTTTAATTTTATCTTATAATATATATATATATATATATATATATATATATATATATATATATATATATATATATATATATATATATATATACGTAAGTTATGGACCACCACTGAGAATTTTCTCTGTTTATATATACAATATATATATATATATATATATATATATACAATATATATATATATATATATATATACAATATATATATATATATATATATATATATATACAATATATATATATATATATATATACAATATATATATATATATATACAATATATATATATTTATATATATATATATATACAATATATATATATTTATATATATATATATATATATATATATATACAATATATATATATTTATATATATATATATATACAATATATATATATTTATATATATATATATACAATATATATATATTTATATATATATATATATTTATATATATATATTTATATATATATATATTTATATATATATATATATATATATATATATATATATATACACGTAAGTTATGGACCACCCACTGAGAATTTTCTCTGTTTAGTTTACTTTTTGTTTCGTTATTGAATAATTTTTGTTTTCCTGTTCATTGTGTTTGTGTTCGTTCTGAAGTAATCGTGGAAAATTAATGGATTTTTTTTTATCCGTTCGATTGCCCGATTATATCCGGGGTTTTGTCTATTTAATTTTTGTTTCCTTATCTAGCCATCCATCAATTGATCTGTCAATTCCTGTTCGTATCGATCTACAAATGGCGTTCTCTCCTTGGCGCAGGGCGGTTAAGAGTAGTGAGGTTCATATTTACACTGCATTCCGATTGGCAGGGCCGCAGCTAGAGAAATATTCAGCTCACAGAAGAGAGGCTAACTAGAAATGGGGAATATATTTGAAATAGCCATCTCTCCTTGCGTACGATGTCCTATCCCGTTATAATGACGCATTTGAGATTTTCCAAAAGTAATGGTACACTCTTTGGCAGAACTCAACATCAATAAGTTTTTATAGCTATAGATCAACAGCTAATAATCTACCGTGATCTCTTGTTGTTGTATAAATGATATCTCCAGCAGAGAAGTATGGCATAATCACGTTGACGCACCGGCTCCCGTTGGATCATCGAAGTAAACCAACGTCGAACATTGCCAGTACTAAATGGGTGACTATTTGGGACTTCCAGGGTCCGTATATGTTCTCCATATATCTCGGCATTGTTTCCAGTTGTCCTGGACATTTCCTTGCTACTGGACTCAAACAGTATTGATTCAGGAGAGGTGTGGTTATGATTGCGCAACCCTTGCTTCACAATTACATGCGCAGCTTCCCATACAAGGGAGTATCGTTAGTCTTTCGAGTCTGAACGGAGGCATCGACTCCAGTAAAGAGAAGCAGAGTGAGTAAGATGGCTCTATGTAGTTTTCGGAGATAGATCAATATTTGGGTTCTTAACTAATGGATTGTGATCGGTTTGAAATAGTAATCTGTTCTTCATACAGTAATTGGTTATAGATTTTTTTTATGTCCTAGGGTAAATAGCTTAGCTTTTTTAAGTGGACTGACACTTGTCTCTCCAAAATGATACCAGCATATGTATACATCTATATACATCTATATACATCTATAAAAGTGAGAATGAGTGTGAGAACACTTCTCAACCTGTATACTCAACGAATCTTTGACCTAAAGGCTTGAAATCTTGTATATAGGGTTTTCAGATACGCGGAAAACATTTTAATTAGATTTCATCCGAAAAAGGGCTGCAGATGGGGTGAAAATTGAAAGATTGTATGTCGGGGTAATCGGAATTTTATGCGTTTGTCAACTACGTCACAAATGCGCCTACGTGAATCGTTCGCATGACAATTTCCTAATGCTGAAAAAGAAGATTGGTTTAAAAATACTTTTTAAAAAATATAGAAAGCTGGCCTAATGGTTATCGTAATTTAATCACTGTTTTTAGGCTTTGCTTTCGATCTCAGCTCGGAAATTTTTTTTTTTTACTTACAAAAAGTGAATTGTTTTGTCTCAGTTTCTGTATAATAATATAATATTTATGTGTCATTCACTGTAGAATACCTAACGACTGTCCTTTGGAGGGCAATTGCTTAATTTCCAAAATTGTATACTAATGTGAGGATAGATAGTAGAAAAAGGATATATATTCAGGGGAACTGAGTGTTTCTTTTAAGAACGGATAAAGAAACCATTTAATATTGGACCATATATATATATATATATATATATATATATATATATATATATATATATAACTACTTCATTTACTCACATAAATTTAATATACGAAAGTTTAGATTTATGCGTAAACTTTAAGTATTTACTTCAAAAGTGCTCAATACGTAGGTAGAGCTAGTTAGTAATTTATAAAATATATATGGCGATTAAGCTACACTGAATATTCTGCGTTTCATCCACTATAGGATTCGTCAGGCTTATGCGTAAGCCTTACGAATCCTATAGTGGATGAAACGCAGAATATTCAGTGTAGCTTAATCGCCATATATATTTTATAAATTACTATGTATATATATATATATATATATATATATATATATATATATATGGGGGTATCTATATATATAAATATATATATAGAGATATATATATATATATATATATACATATATATATACATATATAAAGAGAGAGAGAGAGAGAGAGAGAGAGAGAGAGAGATAAAGACAGAAATGGGACCATACACGTTTGGCAGAAATTAAATGGTGCATCCCTGCTTCGTGCGCACGTTCATGACAATATATATATATATATATATATATATATATATATATATATATATATATATATATATACATACACACACACACACACACACACACACGAAGTTAATTACAAAACAAAATGTATTTTTTAGTCAAACAGTTGAAGAGCAACAAAGAGAAAATCGGGCCATACACGTTTGCCAGAAATTAAATGGCGCGTCTCTGCTTCTGTCCATTGGAGGGCAATTGGTTAATTTCCGAAATTGTATACGAATGTGAAGTTAAGGGGGATAATAGCAAAAAGATATATATTTATGGCAACTGAATGTTTCTTTTAAGGACAAATACAGAAACCATTTAATATTGGACCAGAGAAAGAAGCCAAATTGGAATGAAAATAACAATAGCAATAAGAAAGAAATGAGAAAGAAATAAGGAAGAAATAACAATAGAAATAAGAAAGAAATAAGGATAGAACAAATAATTGTTAAAAAATAAATATAAAGAGAGACACACTCGCATTAGTAAAAATTAAAAAATAAAGATTTTGAATTAAACTGGTAAATAGAATATAGAGCTGGAAAGATAATTGAATTTTACTTTTACAAATGGACGATAAATTGTCGCAACGCAAGTATCTTATATGAGCCATTTCAATGTTCGACGTCCTCGGAGTTGGCCTGCAATAATGAACTTAATGACAAGTATTCAAGAGCAGGAGGTCGCTCAGTACGTACAACTGAAAATACTGAAGGTGTGAGGTGTAACAACCACATCCACTCGAAGGCGTTCTCAAGAATTTACCATCTCACGGAGTTCTCTATATTGCATTCGAAGTGACTTGCACATGTATCCTTACAAGGTTCAATTAGTGCAAGCTTTACAACCACCAGACTTTGAAAAACGACTATATATATATATATATATATATATATATATATATATATATATATATATATATATATATATATATGTATGTATATATATGTATGTATATATATGTATATATATATATATATATATATATATATATTAGGTTGATGCTAAAATAATGTCGTTTTTTTTAACGACATTATTTTAGCATCATCAGACGAATATTGGCTGAAGAGAGCTTGATAAGGATACCTTAAACGGGCCTTAATATCGGGCTTGAAACCGACGGTACCAATGATCTGTCTCAACTAACAACTTTCTGTACACAAAATATAAGTACGCTCTTAAAATTTTGATTTTCCTTTTAATTGAGCACTCTGCTGGAATTCTTTTTCCAAACCAATAAACATTTTAATAAAATATCACGCTGGTACTCTTCCAAAAAAAAAAAAAAAAAAAGTATCATTTAATACCTTTAAAAAAAATTACGAATACTTCACGCGTTAAATAGGTTTCGTTTCTATTTCGGGAACTGATAATCCAAAGAAAAATATAAATAGAAAACATAAGAAACCGATTAAGTGTGACGTCATTAGCAACCTGGCGTACACGAAAAAAGTGTAGACTTTTTTCAAAACACAAACTGATGACGTTTGCGTATGAAATTGAAACCATACTACTGTGCGATAGGGAAAGGTTTTCAAAGCGCACACTTTTTGTATAAACGGCAAAAAAAAAAGAAAAAAGATGCCCAGATTCGTTTCAAATGGAACAATTTTAAAAGAGTAGTTAAATCTGCAACAGCCCCCCTCATATTTATAGTTCTTCTATAGGGGATGAACCATATGGAGACGAATGTTTCTAGATGCTTTTTACGGAACAGGCCGGAAATGGCCGAGCAATCACCGAATAATTAATTAGTACCGAATCCGGAATTGGAGCAAGAAAATTCGGTTCGCTGTAAAGTTTTATATATATTTTTTTTGTTAATTAATTTATTTTTATTTCGAACTATTATTCTCATCTTTATTAGTTGTTGTTCTTTACGACATTTCGGCCAACTATTCCTCTGGCCTTCGTCAGGTGGTAACTGCAACGGATAGGAACCTCGAATCTCCTAACTGCATTATCAGCAATCACTGCCATCTGTAGTTGTTATCGTCTTACCACGTTTTGGCCAAGTAAACCTCTGGCTGGCTTTGGGTAGGATTGAAACCGCTATCTTCAGGCAATGTCCACCTGGAACTGTAGAGATTCAACGTCTCTATCAACTGCGCCACGGGCCTCGTTCGAGGTTGGATTCTTTGATCTTATAAATCCACGTTTATTTATTATCTGATCTTCCATGGTCGGGTCCGTACCGATTGGTATATATATATATTATTCCTTAATTGGAATTCATTTTTGAGATGAGCATTATATATATTAATTTATTTTTATTTCGGACTATTATTCTCATTTTTATTAGTTTTTGTTTTTTTTTTTTTTTTTACTTAGGGGTCACTACTCATCAAGGGCTGAAGGCCACTCGAGGATAAGGGTTAATGAATATAAGGTGGAAGGGATGTAATCGATAATGATGTAAATTGGGTAGAATTCGATTATTTATTAGGACGATTTAACAGGAATTTGTTTAAATTAGATTTGAAGGCTCCAGTCCAGTCCAGCGCTGCCGTAGCCGAGAATGAACTCACCACACGGGTTTGTAGTGTAATTCAAATCTTGTCGGCAGCTGAATACTTGATGCTTCGCCAGGGCTACCAAGGGTATTTTTTATTGTGACGCGATCACTAGATGGGGTGCCTATCACGGCTTAAGAGAGTCCCATCTACCCTCTAGAGAAGGATGGACCGCGCCAGTTTCTAAACCTGGTATTGTACCTCGCGGTATGTACAGCGCCTCACCTTCCCAAATAGTTACACATCTGGTACTGCCCAGGATCAACGTTACTTAACTTCAGTGATCTGGCGAGAACCGGTGTATCAACGTGTTTGTGCGTGATCGAAGGCTACCATGTTGTATTTAGCCAGAAAGCACGCAAGCGGAACAGTATTCCAAGGGCGGGCAGTTCAGGGTGTTGTGTTTGCACAAATAATTAACAAAAACACGGAAAATAAAGGTATAACAATAATATATTAGGCAGAAACGTTATATACATATTTACATGTCTTCAGATATACTTCAGTTGGAGATATTCCGGCAGGTGGCGTGTTTCATGTCTTATTGGAGGCAACATAGGCGTCTTGCCTTTTTGGCGGTCGTTGCAGAACTCCCCCGGCATTGGTAATTGATACCTTTATATATCTCACTCACCCACCTATGTTAATTAGTGTGCGCCTGCACAACACTGGGAAAGAAGCTTTGTCCATGGAATCTACGTTTACACTTGAGAGTGTTTTGGGGCGAATATTATAGCCAACATTATGCAGAGCATTGTACGATAAAATTACGTTGTCACAGTGGGTCCAGCTGGATCACCTGTTAAGCAACGTTAACCTGGTAAGAACTAAATGGGTGACCATTTGGAACTTCCAGGTACTGTATTTGCTCTCCGCTTATTTCGGTATTGTTTCCAGTCGTCCTGAACTTCTACTTGCCACTGGACTCAAACAATGGCGATTCAGGAGAGATGTTGTTGCAGATTGCACAATGCTTGGCCTCACAATTACATGCGCAACTGCCCCTACAAGGGTTATCCTTTGTCTTTCGAGACTGAACGGAGGCGTCGGATATACAGAGCTATTAACCTAAGGATGTTACATTTTCTAGGAAGATTCTGTACTTCCGGAGAAGACTTTTTGTCATCAAGTCTTATAACTCCGTTCTTTTTAGAGGTTTTATCACTAAATTTATTAAGCATAAGGCTGATGTTGGGGCAAGATACTTCGAATTAAGTTGTCCCACCTTCATTTATTTCATCATGGCCGGTGAAATCCTACGAGTTTTATTTTCATGGTATTAAAAAATAACTGATCAATTCAGGTTATTTTTGTGAATATGACATCATTGTTCTGTGAAAAGTACGTTCATTATAAAGATTTTTCTGTTTTTTGATTTTTTTTTTAATAAGTGTAATTTAAATACGCACCGAAACGTGTTGCATTCCATGGACAAAGCTTCTTTCCCAGAACTGCCCGCCTTTGGAACACTGTTCCGCTTGCATGCTTTCCGACTAAATATAACATAGTAGCCTTCAATCACGCACAATTACGTTGGGGTGATTAGCAGTACGCCAAGACTGTAGATGGCTGGACAGATGTGTGTGTGTGTGTGTGTGTGTGTGTGTGTGTGTGGCTGGCTGGCTGGACAGCTATATATATATATATATATATATATATATAATAGCTGAAAGATCGTTGTCTGGGATTGAATGAAGATCAACAAATGTTCTACCTTCTCATTATTTTATTATCTTCGAAATCGGTGAAATCGCTCATTTTATAAACTAATCGATTGTCTGCTCTAGAAAGCATTCATTTTTTTTCTATAAAGTCTCCATTTTATGTTTCCTTTTTTGTCACAATGAGAGATTGTTTATGTACCTTCATGCTTTTAAATCTTAATACAACGATTCTCTAACCGTGCGGCATAATCACATAGCTACATTTATAAAAGGGCTCCCCTCAGTCTTTGACAGACTATGGTTACCCACGAAGGAGTGCCTGTGCGTGAAAGTCTTATTAGCAAGAGGTGCGCAATCCACAACCACACCTCTCTTGAGTCGACATTGTTAAATACCAGTGACAAGTGAAGTGTGTACAAGACGACTGGAAACAATGCTGAGATAAGTGAAGAGCGCATACAGCGCTTAGAATTCCCAAATGGTCACCCATCTGGTACTTACCAGTACCGCCGTTGCTTAACTTCGTTGATCTGACGAGAACCAGTGTGTCAACGCGATTATGCCGTATGCAGTTCTATTTATAATTACATCGTTTGATACTTCGAATTAACTTATCCCTTGTATTTATAATTACATCGTTTGATATAGATAGTTGTTTCAGGTGTATTTTCTTATAGCTCTAAACTTACACTATTGAACGCCATTTTGAAAAATTGACATTGATATTTGAATGTTCCGTTAAAGTCCTCCTGGGTTAGTAAATAAGTCGAGAACTTTTGTGATGTTAGTATTTGAATAATTGACGAGGGAGAACACAGTAACAGTTAAATAAATATGTTTTAACGAAAATGCATGAAAAAAAAAGGTAAATTGAGAAATATTTTTGGCTCACTGCTGGACTAGTGGATGAGGATAATGCTCTCCGCGTGTCCGTCTCTGACTTGGTAAACCGGTCCTCGTTGCCCGGAAGTGACGTCATGGACGGAAGTGACTTCATGGAATAGTTCATTATTCCAGGCAGCAAGGATGCGTCCCCAACAAGAAGATAATTTCCTTCTAACCAACTGACAACTTAAATATGTTATAGTACACCGTTACCGGATTTCAGGGCAAGAATTCACCTAATCTAGTGGAGTATCTAGTTTCGGGTTTTGACTTGGAATAACATCAATTGGAAAAGGTGCACTGCTCCTCGTAAAAGCAGATGTAGGTTCATCATAGCGAGATTTTGTTGTGGTTGTGGATGCTATGTGATTTTGAATAGTCAGTCATGGTTTACATGGAAGGAAAAGTGTCATCATATAAGCTTGTTCTGACAAACCCCTGTACAGAAAACCTTAGACACTCAAAGATTGTATCTGGTAGGTATTAAAGTTCTCTACAGTAGGAATTCTTTATCTATGACGTTTTTAATTTTTTTCTTTTCTTTTTTTAGGTGAGGATTCGTTATTCGTATTATTTGGATTCATCGGACTACTGTCCTCATCTTGAGTGTGATTTTCACACCCTTTCGGTCGCTGTAACCTCCGACCTTCTTCAAGGATCCATGGCGCAGTGGTTAGAGTACTTGGAAAAATCAGTTGTAAAAAGTTGAAGGTTGGTGACTCAATCCTCAGTGTGGGCGACCGAAAAATACAACTGCGAATTACTTAGGACTTCTATCCAGTCATGACTGACGGAACAAGAGCACGCTACCTCCGTGAAGTAAATAAAGGGTTCCGCTCGAAATACCGTTCAAATTCCCGAGTTCGACAGAAACATTCCCGAGTTCGATAAGATACACCTGAAGAAGGTTTCTGTATCTATGCACGAATGTGTAAAAACTTGTGTGTGGAGTTGGTATGTGTGCGTTCGTAGTGATGTGTTGCGTGTCTGGATATGTGTATGAAAGGGAGGGAGGGAGGGAGAGAGAGAGGGGGGAGAGGGAGAAGGAGAATGCGTTGATAAGGATGTATAGAGATGTGTTTTGCGTTTGATGATATGTGCATGCGTGTCTCGCTATATGTGTAAGGTGTGTGTTTGTAAGGATATGTGTGTAAGGATATGTGTGTGCGTGTCTGGATATGTGTATGTAAGGGTGTGTGTGTGTGTTGTAAAGTTGTGTTTGTAAGAATGTGTGTCTGGGTGTGTGTATAAGCGTATGTGTGTGTAAGCGAGTAAACATTTGTATGTGCGCAGAAATTTCTGTAGAAATGTGTGTAAGGATGTGGCTCTGTGTAGACATTAGATGTGTGAGTGTGTGTAAATATTTGTGTGTAAATGTGTGTGTGCGAGCGTGTTGCGTCTCTACACCTCAAAGCAGACAGACGCGGACAGATAAGAGGGAAAACTGAGCGCACCCTCCTTCTCGATCAGATACGAACTGGAAGAGCGATCTTTGTTTGTTTTTCAAGGCTGGCCGTCGTCATGGTAACCGAGGCGAGTGAAACACGTGCGATGCCTTGGCACCGGCTCGTACGTATTTGCGAGAAGACCTTGAATTCAAACCACCGTCGACAAAGATCTCGCCGAAAATAGTCTTTATCTGATTAAGATGAAAATATAAAAAAAAAAAAAAAAAAAAGCTATGGAAATAACAACAAAAACAAAACAATGACAACTTCGTAAAATGTAACCATTTTTTGGCTGATGCATAAACTGATGGATGGTAAAAAGTAGAATGAATATATAGAGCTAGAGTCATAGAGACGGTACTACAGATAGATAGATAGATAGATAGATAGATAGATAGATAGATAGATAGGAAAGAGAGAGAGTACAAGATGGAAACAGACAGATAGATAGATAGATAGATAGATAGATAGATAGGGAACATGATGGTATAGATAGATAGAAAAATAGATAGAAATATATACATATACTAGATTACCTGTGACCCGTTGGGTCAGTATGTTATATTAGCTATGCAATTCATGTATGAGTGTGATACTTGTGACGTAAAGAAAATATTTTTTTTTACATAACAGAAACATTTTTATGAAAGTACATTAAAATGAAAAATCCCGGACGGATCACTCAAACATGAAAAAAAAAATCCTCCCTATTCGTGTAAAGTTACCTATTTTTCCTAATAATCGCTCAAAAATCGCAAATTAAACATGATTTTCCTACGAATCGAACGCCGACGAAAGTCATTTTGCAGCAAAAACGCACATGAACCTACCGATGAGAAATATAAGAATGAAAAACCCATATTGGAATGCTTCAACCAAGTTATAGAAACTTAAAATCTAAAAACAAATAATTAATAAAACCTGAAGCAAAAAAATAAAACCTAAATAAATAAAATAAAACTAATATTGAAACAGATTAGTAAATGTGTCAACAAATTCATCGTTCTCACACAACTATTTTGTATCTAAAAAGGTAAACAAAAAATAAAAAAAGAAAGAAGGAAGGAAGGAAGAAAAATATACTTGTTTTGCGTTTGCGAGAGTGTATTACTTTTGATGGTGCTTATTTTGATCAATAAATTTTCTTTTGAGCTGAGATATGTTCATCTGAATTTAAAAGTTAAAAATCGCAAAATCTTTCTTGTTAATCTGATATTTACTGCAAATGCGTTTGCTGTTGTTGTTGTTGTTCTTCTTCTTCTTCTTCTTCTTCTTCTCTCCTTCTTAATTTCTTTATACATTTCACTAGCCTGGGTGCCCGGTGTTTGGAGGTGTGTGTTCAGTAAAAAAAAAAAAAATGGTAGTAGGCAGGCAGGTCGAACCTGTACCGCGAAGGAAAAACAGCACGTGGAAAAAAGTGACGTCTTTGCCGCTGTGTCCATCGCCAAACCGGAAGTGGCGAAGGCTTAAATTAAGGCTAGCCAATCAGAAAAGGGGGATGACTTTCAAAAACATCGACGAAAAAAGCGACCCCTTCCTGTAGAAAAGTGCCAAGTTGAGGGTGTAAGAGTAAACGGTTTTTGTCAATTTTTCGATATTTGTCGTCAGAAAGATTGATCTTCAAAACGATACCAATCTTGTGAAAATCTATCGCTGCTGCCAAAGGTTTTAGACATACATGCATACATACATATATTGAAACAGACAGGTGAGATTTATATTATAGATGTTTCAGTGGAAGACAGGATGGTGTTCTCTCTTCTCGATTTTTCTCTTTTTTATATTCTTCGCCACCTTTTCTTCTTCGAATTTCGGTGAAGACATGTGTTCTCCCTCTCAAGTATTTCCACTATCCTCGTTTTTTGCTCTTCTTCTTCTTCTTCTTTTTCTTGATCCATCATCATCATCATCATCATCATCGTCTTCTTATTCTTATTCTTATTCTTCATCATTTTTTTTGCCTTCTTCTTCATTTTCTTCTTTTTCTATCTTCCTCTGTCCGTCTTCGTCTCAAGCATCTTCATCTTCTTCGTCACCATTTTCTTTTTCTCTTTTTTCGTCTTCTTTTTCTTCACATTTTTCTTCTACGTTATCTTCTCTTTCTTTTCTTTTTCTTCTTCAACTCCTACTCTTCCTCTGAAGAAGAAGAAAAAGAAGAAGTTGAAGATGAAGATAAACTTCATCCTCAACTTCTTCTTTTTCTTCTTCTTCATCATGATTTTCTTTTTTCTTTTTCGTCTTTTTTTCATCTTACTTTTCTTCTTCATCATTGTCTTTTCTCTGTTCACCTTCTTTCCTTCTTCTTCTTCTTCTTCTTCTTCTTCTCCTTCTTCTTCTTTTTCTTTTCATAATTATCTTCTTTCTTCTTCCCCCACAATTCTCTCAATCTATTCCGTATTATTATATTTAAAAAGAAAAACTGCAAGCGCGAGCATAAATAATACGTGCAGATAAACACCTTGCAATCGCTCCTCGTTTCCTCCCGCACCCAAGAAAAGGCCACCATAAAACAAACCCAAAGTCTTCAATATTACCCAGCATCCTTTATGCCACAGATAAACACGATAAATATTTGCCGTTTCTAATAAACGGATTCTTTATTGAAATCATATTTCGCTTTTATCAGGACTCGCGAGATTTGCTGCTTCTTGCCGTAGCACAATTAATTATATTGCCGTACTATTCATCCTTTCTATTTCACATATTAACATCGCCTTATCTCAAATATATATATATATATATATATATATATATATATATATATATATATATATATATATATATATATACATATATATATGTGTGTGTGTGTATATATATACATATATATATATACATACATATATATATATATGTGTGTATATAAATATGTATATATATATATATATATATATATTTCAGATAAAGTTTCTAACCATTACGCTATACGGCTGCTGCAGTGCGGGTAGTGAATTAACGATTTTTAACATCGTTCAAATACCTAAGCTCGATTTGTTTACACAAAGAGCATCGCTTAATGTGCTAATGGCAATTTGTATATCACTTCCCAGTATGCTCGACCTAAGATAGGGAGCATTATATATATATATCTTTATTCGATTGGCAAAATTTTAGAATAATTATAAAGTAGTGAACCATCGCGGAAATTCAATCGATAAGGGTGTATTTTAACGATCTTGTTTTTAATCGACTTATTTATTTTATTGAATTGTACATTTGTTAAATGTAACTTGCCCCATTTTTTTTCCTTTTCCTCGCCCCGTTTTCCATCTTATTTTAGTCGATTGACTTCCGCGATGGTTCACTTCTTTATAATATATATATATATATATATATATATATATATATATATATATATATATATATATTTCCTTGGATTTCCTTGGATTTTACTTGTGCAAATGGAAATCAAATTAACTTTCTTGAAGTTATATATTTGGAATTTACCGTCACTGGATTATTTATCTTCCACCAGGGTATCCATTCCCATGTAATCACCTTTTGCTTCACCATATTCCCTCTGCTTCACTTTTTTTGTTATCAAGTAAGATCTTTGACTTGTTGTTTCATCAAATACTTTTGTATACAAAGTCCGATCCCGCATTTGCTAATTCCTACCCTCTGATGAGAAGGAAAGTATTTCTTCGAAACTCCGTGGATTAAGGACTATCCGCTTATCTAGTGTTTCCTTTTCAGATTAAATATGTTTTTAACTCATTTCAAAGTATTTTTAACATATTTTATTAACTGTTTGCTCGTGTATATATATATATATATATATATATATATATATATATATATATGTGTGTGTGTGTGTATACACATATATATATATGTGTGTATACACATATATATATATGTGTGTATACACACACACACACACATATATATATATATATATATATATATATATATATATATATATATATATATATATTAGACACACACACACAGAACGACATTTTCACTTTTATAGATATATAGATATATCTACATATCTATAAAAATGAAAATGTGTGTGTGTGTGTGTGTGTGTTTCCCTGCCAAATAACTCAATTTTCGGTCTGGAGACTCGAAATTTGCCATGAGGAGTATTGAGATTTGGGGAAATCTTGTTAATAAGCCTTTGGCCACAAATTTGGCTTTAAACTTTGAAAATTCGATCAAACTCCTCTGCCAATTTTGGGTCTAAACACTTTAAATTTTAAATGTAGGTAACTTGGATATGGATCAAACATTTTAATTTGATTCGAGCCCCAAACAATAAAATTAAGGGGTCAAAATTGGCGTCAAAGTTTAAAAAAAAATTACATCTGCGGTCTCTACCAAATTACTCAGCCAATTTTTGGTGTAAACAATTAAAATTTTACATAAAGGGTATTCAGAGAGAGGGCACGCTTTTTAATCGATTTGGGTCGAAAATTTGAGCTGCCAAGGGGTCAAAGTTCAAAAGATTATACCTTTGCCGTGTCTACCAAACTACTCAGCCAATTTTGGGTCTAAACATTTGAAATTTTTACATAAAGAGTATTAAGACATGTGGCAAACATTTTAATCAGTTTTGGGGAGAAAATTTGGCTGAAAAAAAGTCAAAGTTGAAATAGTTGACCTTTGCAGATTCTACCAAATTCCTCCGCCAATTTTCAGTCTAAAGACTTGAACAAGAGTAAAACTTTGTATTTTGATTTGAGACCAAAATAATAAATGTTCAGGGATTCAAATTGGAATCAAAGTTAAAAAAAAATTGACTTTGCGGTCTCTACCAAATTACTCAGACAAATTTTGATCTAAATATTTTAAATCTTACATAAAGTGAATTCACACGAATCGCAAGTAATGAACAGTACATAGGGCCCTAGCATAAGCTGAACTGAACTATATATATATATATCCCTATCTATCTCGCTAGTCCTCTCTCTCTCTCTCTCTCTCTCTCTCTCTCTCTCTCTCTTTCTACCTATATATCTATCGATCCCTATATATCTTTAATAACATAAAGCTGAACGTGTGTGTGTGTGTGTGTGTGTGTGTGTGTGTGTGTGTGTGTGTGTGTGTGTGTGTGTGTGTGTGTTTGGTCACGAATAGGCTCCTATATGGTTGATTAAAAAAACTGATTACATATAATGATAGAAGATGTATCGAGGATCAGGAATGCGTATGTTTGATCTGGCAGAACGGTGGTTCATAAAAATTGTGGGGTCTGCGTTCGCATCTGGCCCCCAAAGTATGGAAATAAAAAATGAAAAAAAAACGTTTACAAAGGTTTTTGATATAGATGTAAATACAAATACTTTGATAAGTATGTTTTAACTTAAATAGGGATGGTATAATAAAATTGTGGTGTCTGCGTTCGCGTCTGTACTCCATGGAAATATGGCACAAACTTTAACAAAGATTTTCATATCTATTTGCGTAAGTATACTTTGATAATTATGCTTCAGTTTGAAGAAATATGGTATAATAAAATTATTGGGAGTTCGTTCGCGCCTGACCTCCATAAAATGGAATATGTCACAAAGTTTAACTCGGTTTTTTAAAAGGGGTAAGGGTCCACAAAACCACCTTAACTTTTATCTAAATTCGCGTTAGCTTTTATTTATTATTTTGAGTTGAATCATATTGTGTCGAATAAATTCACCTCATCAATTCACGTTCTTATTAAAGTGAAAGTCAAAAAAAAAAAAAGTCGGAACTTTAGACTATTCTCGACACAAATTTTGCATAACTCTGTTTTTTTCCTTCTCCATTGCATGTGGCACTCTTTCGAAAATAGATAAATAGTTAAATAATAAAAAATAAGGACGTTACTTGTTATCGTGTCAAAAGAAGGAAAAATCTTGTTCACGTGATTACGTGTCTTTTAAAAAACCATTTACATAACCTTTTTATTTTTATTTATATATCTGCTGAAGCTTTTTTTATCAATGTACTAGAAGGAATTCAGTTGATTACAACCCTTTCTGTGTCTTCTTCACATTACAATAGTACAACTCTGAATCCGACGGCGCAATACTACACCGTTCAATACTGTAAAACTGAAACGAAGCTGTTCTGCTTGAAAAGGGTGCCATTTTCTTCTTATTCATATTTATATCGATTCTTTGCTTTAAAAAACTAAAGTAATTACATGTTTACTTTTTTAAGACCCATTTTGCTGTGTCGGATTATTTTACTAAAATAAGTAAAGCTTCATTATTTTTCAAAACTGTTTTTGTTTCTTTGTTTTTTTCATATTTCGTCGATATTATTTAGTAAGAGTGTTTAGCAGAAAAGCCAACAAACGACTACGCAAAAAAATAAATATACAAGAAATAAATGTTACCATAGTCAATATGAGTTCAGTTCATGTTTTTTTTTGTTTTGAAATAGTTTTTAATGCTCTTTACTTGAAATAATTTAAGCGAACCGAAATTAAAACGAAATTTGAGGCGGTAACTACTTAAATGAATTTTTATATAAACTACACATGCCATAATCGAATATTCCTCAAGCACAAAATAACGGAAAACATTAAAATATGTTTGTAAATATACCTTACGTTGACGTAACTCTCTTAAATTGTTAACACAGAATGTTCAGGTGCCCCTCCTTCAAATTGAAGACGGGGCTCTCCATTTCAAAGTCGTTGCCATTTTGATTTTTTTAACCGGCTTGTGAATTAAATTTTTTTTTTTTTTTTTTTACAAACTACTTAAAAATACAAACCAATGAACTTTTCTACCATAAAAGTAACTTTTATTGAATATGGTAACATTTATTTCTTGTAAATTTATATTATTATATATATAACATTTTCTCTTTGTAAGGAAGCATCATTTTGTTGGTCACTCTTGGCTACAAATGTACCAAAGTTGATATAAAAAAAATATATTTTCGCGAAAATGATCTTTACTTTCATCATATTTTGCTTAGTGTAAAATTTTTGAGTATTAAAACCTATCTCTTTAAAACCCCCCTCCTTTTCATAACCTATCATACTTTCATAAATCACAGTTCATTTTCCGTAGGCTGTTTTTGGACCCAGTCAACCACGGGAACTTCTGCTAGTATATATATATATATATATATATATATATATATATATATATATATATATATATATATATATATATATATATATATACGTGAGACTTTTTAGCTCGTTTACAACGGAAAATGTCAGAGCACGTTTTACGTAGAATGAGTGTTTTACGCCAAACTGGAGCCTGGATATGAATAAATTTGTAATTACTTTTGCATGAAGTTATAAGCTCTATTAATACATATTGGCTATCGAGCCGATAATGTTTAGTCCCCTATAAATTTCAGCTAGATCTGCCTAGTAATTTCCCCTAAAAAGTGGAACAGACAGAAAGACAGACGCATGAATATGTATATATATATATATATATATATATATATATATAATAATATATATATATGTTCATTATATATATAATGAAATAAATATATATATATATATATAATAAAATGAAAATAATTATAGATATAATAAAATAAAAAAATATATATTCATTATATATATAATAAAAAATAATATATATATTCATTATATATATAGATATATATATATATATTTTCATTATATATATATATAGATAATCATTATATATATATATATGTATATATATATATATATATATATATATATATATATATATATATATATATATATAATAAAAAAATTTAATCTCCAAATCAGAAAAATATTTTTATTATCCGACAAGGAATATTAACTTAAAAATTAAGAAATCTTTAATCCGCGGAGTTTCAAAGAATGCCTTCTTCTCATCAGAGGAAAGATAATAGCACACCATAATCATGAAATGCTACTTCAAGCATGAAATGAAACAGCAAAATATGAATATTAACATATTTGCATAAAAGAAAAAGTTTTTGGGACGATTAATTGAAATCGGAATTGAGAATCGAAAAATCGAAATATTTGAGGGTATTGGAATCGGTATCGGAATTGGGAAAATTTGTACCGATTTTTTTATGCCAAAACGGTTCTTTTAATCGGGGAAAAATACAGCTATATAGTTAAATATTTAGACATTTAAAAGAATGGGAATCGGGAATTTTAGTACGGAATCGGTAATTGTAGCGGAATCGAAAAAAATATTGGAATCGTCCTCATCACACACACACACACACACACACACACATATATATATATATATATATATATATATATATATATATATATAACTCCGTTAAAACCTGGTCAGAGTTTGAACTTGTTAACTTAGAATAAGAACTCCATGCGAAATGAATTGTTAAATTTATTAAACTGGTACTATTGCTTTAAATATCAATCCTTTTTTATTCTTTTTAATGCGTTACTGTGCATTGAGCGAATACCATAATGCCTAGTTTGTTGCACATTGTAACAACAAAAATTTAAAGTTAAAGCCAGATTGGTCCGGTAATTTCCGAGAAAAGTGAAAGAAAATTTGGTATTTGGGTTACTAATTTCTATTAATCCCTATTAATCCTAAACTTTGCATCGAATTGCTGCCATAATTTATACCGCTCGTTATTATAGCATAACTCCCGTTTTCGCAGCTCTTCTACTTTTTCCTATAAAACCAGAGGAGGCTTTACTTTTGGAATGACCATCGTATTATGTTCACTTTACTCGTCAAATGTTGTTCTCGTCACGTGTTTCACACCTTCCTATTTTTCCAAATGATTAGTATTGTTTGCTCACAAGAACTTCTTACTTAGTGCTGATAACAAGCGCTAGCATTTTGCTTCATCGCAACAGTTGTTTACCATTTTCGCTGGTAACGATCGCTGGCCTCCCTGGAATTTGAGTGTAAATAAGTCCCCCCTTTCCTCAAAGTTTTAGTACTCTATGAATCCCTTCTAGTGGCCATCTGGTTAGTGCTTTTCTCTCCTCGGTCTTTCCATTATCTGGAAATTAAAAAAAAAAAAAAAACGCCACACTATCAACCAATCTCCAACCTCTGTCCCATAGACAAAATGTTGAATCCTTGTAGCTTATTTACAGGAATTTTAATGGAATGTGCTCTGACGAACTCGTAGCACTTGTGCCCCCTTTGCTGTATCTTATAACAAACAGCCATACAAAATTTCAGCCAGATCGCCTGTAGTTTAGAAGACAAAGTGGAACGGACATACAGACAAACAGACAGACAGACAGCAATCCTGGCTTGAGGTAGTTGCCTGTCTAGCCGCACTGATGAGCTGTGAAACAGCGAAACAGTACTGTATGTGGATGACTATATATATATATATATATATATATATATATATATATATATATATATATATATATAGTAAGTTATGAAAATATATATGGCAATTAAGCTAAACAGAATATTCCGCGTTTCATTCTCGTGGCAAACAAATTCTCACGAGAATGAAACGCGGAATATTCTGTGTAGCTTAATTGCCATATATATTTTCAGAATTTACTACCTAGCTCTACTTTGTATTGAGCACTATTAAAGTAAATGCTGCAAAAATTACGCATAAATTATATCACCGTATATTAATTTATGTGATTAAATGAAGTAATCATATATATATATATATATAGAGAGAGAGAGAGAGAGGGGGGAGACAGACAGACAGAGAGAGAGACAGACAGAGAGAGAGAAAGACAAAGAGAGAGAGAGAGAGAAAGAGGGGGAAGAAAGAAAGAGAGAGAATAGCGATAAAAACTTATAGCATTATTTATTGCAGTTGCGCGAATTCAAACTCAAAACAATTTGGCGTACGATCGTTTCCGAGACGTTTAGAAAGATTTTTTTTTATTCTTTATATAATTAACTTTTTTTATATTCTAATGTATATTTTTCGGCGCATTTCGGCGCTTGCAACAACATGTTCGACTTATAAGCATTTTTTTTTTTTTTTTTGCCGGTTTCTGTTGAAGCTGCATTTTAAACAATATAATATATTAATTTTAAATAGATGCATGGATAGTTGAAGAAAGGGGAAGAATGCCGTAATTTCATATATGTACCGGATATCTAGAATCTAGCTTGGGA
This sequence comes from Euprymna scolopes, assembly GCF_053919585.1. NCBI lineage: Eukaryota > Metazoa > Mollusca > Cephalopoda > Sepiida > Sepiolidae > Euprymna > Euprymna scolopes. Next base: position 18,066,836 of record NC_136512.1, read on the forward strand.
TTTGACGTGCTGAGGTAACGAATAGTTTTGGCCAGGTATAGCAAATTTAATTTATTTGTACTAGCGAGGCCTGTGGAAATTCAACAGCGGACTCATTCATATGTAATATAATGATGTTGGCATTCTGTGGATGTTCAGCGTAAATGGAGACGCCTTGGTATTGGTATTAGTGTAGCTCTTTTGTTAAAATTGCAAAGGCATTTATCTAACCTAGCAGGGACGCTATTATTATTATTATTATTATTATTATTATTATTATTATTATTATTATTATTATTATTATTTTATTGGCATCACTAAAATATATAAAAATGTATGAATAAGATATTTAGAAAAATCGAATGAGTTTTAAAGCCTCCCTTTCCCCCTCCTCCTCCTCCTCCTCCTCCTCCTCCTTCTCTTTCCCTCCCAACATATAAAAGCTGTGATTTCACAGGTATATGTGCCAGATATGACGAGGGGACGGATAAAATACACACACACAAGAGCTATTTAAATCCAGAATAATGGTCTATTTTGTATCTGCCTATTCATTTCCGGTAACGCTAAAAGAATTTCGTAACTTAATAAATCACGTTTAAAACTGAGAATGTCAATGACCTTTTGACCTTTTATCTTATAATAATAAATTACTCCAATACGTCATGCAGCATCCGCTCTCGCTGTGACCATTGTTTACATCTATTGCCATCCGCTTCCTTGTCTTCTTCTAATTCTTGGCATTTGAGTTGTGAAACTACGAGGGGGCGTTTTAAAAACTCCTCCTCTTTTTATTCTACCCAAATAGATTAGAGGTAATTGTGAATTGCATTTTTTATGATGATTGAACTTATTCATTTATGATCTGAAAGTTTCATCTCTCTGTTTCATATATTGACGGTGTGGGGTTCTAAGATAGCAAATCCTGTCATGGATGTGCGCCAGAAATAGAGATGTCTTGTTGCATCCCACCATGCAGAAAAAATGACTTGATCAGTATTCATTGACACTTGTTGAACTTTTACGAAGCCGATGCAGTTCGTGTCAGCACAGTTATGAGATGGGTTCGTTGATTTCGAGTTGCGACAGAGATGTGTGTGACAAAGCACGTTCCTGATTTTTACGACTGAGGTATCAAACAAGGCTGACAAAAGTGTACTGAGAATCTATACTCTTTATTTGGTGTAGCGCTAGTTCACGGTGACATACACAAACACACTCAAGGGGGAGCGGCAGAAGAGAGAGGCGCATGAAGGAAGGTTAACTTACAATTATGCAGTTTCAGTTTTCATAATTATGTGATGTTCCTTCGTATTTTACATCTGCAGCAGTTTCTCTATGTTCTGAATTATTTTAAATATTTCGATTATTTGAATTATTTGAATTAT